>NC_056737.1:1439868962-1440061462 GCF_019279795.1 Protopterus annectens
TTTATTTTAGCCTTTTATTTGTCATATCTTTAATTCTGGTTCCTCATTGTCAGCAGTATTTTGTCATTTGCTCCTAACTTTTCAATTTATCTCTCTCTGACATGTCTACACTTTAATTATACATGCTGCATGCATTTATTATGACATTTCAATCTGTTTTGCTATTAGCTTCCATTCTATTCACTTCCTTGATTTTCTTTGTACTTTTTGCTTTCACTGTCTTTTTTAGGTACTGACAGAGATCTTCCACTTATAAACATTTATTTCTTACAAGTGTTTGTTTGATTTTTAACTGAAAAGTCATTAATATTGGTCTTTTGAGCTTGCCTGCTACTAGTACAATGTTATGTGTTAATAATAACATGCTTATTATTGCAATGTTTTATGTTGAAACAATATCCATTTAATGTTAATATTCCTCGACTGTACTATTAGCACAATTTCAGTATTTATGAGTTTGCCTCAAGTAATGTTACATTTGCAGAAGTTAGTTGCTTGATTTGCATGCAGTGTAAATGCATACTAGATTATGCTATATGTTTTTTTCTGTCTATGGAGCAGATCATAAAAGGAAAAGGTATCTGGGCCACTTCATTTATGAAATGACCAAATACGCAAGTAAATAAATAAATGAAAATAAGTTTGAGTGGATCACATTGGTACACCAACCAGGTAGTACAATAACTGCAGACACTATGTAGGATACAGGACATGGATTACGTTCTGTAGATTTATACAGAATATAATGAGTGTAGGCAATCAACTGTCAGCCACAGTGAAGAAAAACAAAACACATTTATTTGTGCAGTGGGCCACCATTTCAAACTGTTGTCAGCTTAAAAAATCAGAAAAAAGCAGGTCTGCATAGAAAGAATTATGGAACACAAGGTGAGACTAAGCATCAGTGACTCATCTAAGTACAGAGGGGTAGCAAAGATTCAGTATGAGAAGCATATCATAATTCATCTGTTAATTGTGGAACAAAACAAATCATAACTGCTTTGTGAAGCACCAAATCATAATTCATCATTTATTAAGAGAGAAAAATAAATCCTAACTGCATTATGGAGAAAAGTCCATATTACAAGATGAGCAACAGAAACCAAGGAGTGGCAGCAGCTCCAGTAGAACAGATGGATGAAGCCAAATCTAAGACCTAGGTGACCAGACCACCATTTTATTTAGTGTTTACTTATTGCTTTTGATTAGTGGGCAAGTCCAACTGAGTACAGGGGCTCATTTTCAGCAGAAGTCTGGGGAGAAAAGCCCAGCATGCATAAAAATAATTAAGACTGAAAAATGCATGCACACAAAGCAGAGTACGTAACGTTAGAGCACATGTAAGCATGACACAATAAAGAGTACATTTGCAAACAGCTATAAACAAGGCAAATTCTGCAAGTAATAAAAAAATAAAAACTCTAGACAATTTTAGATATAGAAATGAAGAACATACTTTAGTTATAACAATTGTTTTGCTGTACTAATAAAGGAGGTAGTACTAGCTGGCTGGAAATGACAGTGGAGTGTAAAGATGTGTGAAATCAATATACTAAGAAAAGGGAAAGTTGTATTATGCACACTGCTGATGGGTAGCAGGAAGTGAAGAGAAAATGTTCTGAAGTTTGAGTGTTCCTTGGATAAAAGGAAAATATAAAGGTAGTGAGATGAAGAATAGAGCCAATTGAGGAGCTGTTTTGTGTGTGTGTTGGGGGGGGGTGCTATAAAATAGAAGATACTGTAATAGTAAGAATAGAGGTAAGCAGAGAGATTGGAAGGATGACATGCTATGGGGTCGGACATAAAAGAAACAGTACAGGGATAAGATAAGTATTTCACTACTATGGGTTTATCCTGGTAAGGAGGAAGGATAAAACTAGGAGTTTATTTGTGAGACTTCAGATATTTTAAAGGAGCTAATGGAGGGATGCTGTCTTAACAAGAGGGGAATCCTGTTCCAGATTCTAACTACATAAGTGGAGTATAGAAACATTCCTGCAGAGCTGTTTGAGTTCAATACTGGTAGCAAGAGTTTAATGTTGCAGCCTAGGATCTAGATAGGCTATAAGGCATAATCATATTTATGGCTGAGTCTGTGGGCAGTGTGACGTTGGGAGTATGTAAGGTAATGTAGTAGTTTGAGCCTCTATAGTTATTTGTTGGCTTGACAATGTTGAGGGCTGTAGGGGAGGTTGCAATAAATTTGGCTACTTTGTTATAGCACTGCTGTAATGTGTTTAGTTGGGCAGAATGTAGATTAGTATAGATAGCTGCTGCATAGAGAAGTGTATAGTGAGCTGCTATGATGTTATGATCCTAAATATATATATATATATATATATGGTTCTACCTTAGATAATCGAAATACCACATAACCGACAAGCAGTTAACTGACACGACAACACCGAAAACTTATATCACCAACAACGTAAATAACCGACTCTGAAAACGCCGACATTGGTATGCTAATAGCGCCTCTCGCTCCTACCACGTTCCAGGTAATGTAGATAGTTGTCTGTAATCAGCATAGCGTAAAAACTTACACAGAACAAACCTACTTGATAGTAACTTTAACGCCTGATAGTGACAGTGAACTATTTACATTACCTGGAACGTGGTAGGAACGAGAGGCGCTATTAGCATACCAATGTCTGCGTTTTCAGAGTCGGTTGTTTACGTTGTCGGTGATATAAGTTTGCGGTGTTGTCGTGTCGGTTAACTGCTTGTCGGTTATGTGGTATTTCGATTATCTAAGGTAGAACCATATATATATGTATATATATATATATATATATATATATATATATATATATATATAGTGAGCTGCTATGATCTTATGATCCTATATATATATATATATATATATATATATATATATATATATATATATATTTTTTTTTTTCACATTGAGAAATAACTGTACATGGTGCAGCCATTTTTTCAACTGAGAAGATTTCCAGGTTTTTCATTTGAAAATCATTAAAGCTGATTAGGATGGAATCATCAGCATATCGAATGATGGAAGTTACTTTTACTTGCTATGCACAAGTTGCTCATAAATATGTTAATGAGTGTGGAGACAAGATAGATCCTTGTGGGACACCAATCGATGTTAGTAGAAAGGAAGAATATGCATTCTTACATTTGATAGCTTGAAGTCTGTGAGAGGTAGCTGTGGAACTAGGGCAGGCAAGATATGTTGAAGCCAATGCTGGTGTATATGGTATGAGACAGTACTGAAGAATTTTGATAAATCAAGGAGGATGGCTGATACCAGGTTACCACATTCTTGTTTATGTTAACAGTGTTAATGAAGCTAACAAAGGCAGTGGTGGTACTGTGGAGAAGGTGAAAGCCATTTCGGGAAGACAAAAAAAGAGAATATTGAATGAAATAAGGGACTAGCTGGGTCTGAACACATTTCAATTGAACTCTGGATATGGGGAAATAGAATAACTGGGGTAATAGTGAGTTCAGTACAGTTACTAACATTCTGGAGGGTTACAATGCAGCAGTTTTTTCAAGGGAAGGTGAACATAAGATTTGTTGATGGAGCAGTTTATTAGAATTGAAACTGGTTATGCTATTCTTTCTCCAACTATTTTAATGTATTTGGTGGGCAAATTGTCAGGAGGTAGAGTGGCAGGTTTTAAGTAAAAATATGTATTTTTATAGTTGTGATTGGTATTGCTTTCAGTGAAAAAAACTAGGGAAGATTGTGAGGTTTGATAGGTGCATGTGCGGTGCAGCTGGTTATGTTATTAATTAGGGAATAGACTAATTGTATGAAGTGGGAGTTAGAGTGTGGATTGCATTCAGATTCATTTGGATTTGGGATGAATACAAAATTGTTAGCGGGAGGTACCAGGTTTTAGAAGTTTGTTAATGTATGACCAGAAAGATTTTTTGTTCTTACAGTTTTGAGATTGGATCTTTGTAAATTATATATTTTGTCTGATAAAATATGGCAGTTTGGATACAGAGATACTTGAAATTTTGGAGTTATTTAGGCCCGGGCTTCCCATGCTTTATCCATTTCTTTCCTCAGGTGTTTGTGTTCTTCTAAATAACCTAGTGGCAGTGTTAGATTTAACACATTTTGTTCTTAATGGAGTGAGTTCATTTAATGTTAACAAAAGTTTTATTAAATTCAGCAACTGCATCATTAAGTGGGACGAATTTTAGGCTGGACCCATTACATAAGTTAGAGAGAAAACTATTTATACTTGATTGAGGCACAGTTGTTTATGAATGTCAATTTGTTGTCTAATGATTAGAATGGGGATGGGGGTGATCACTTAGGAAGCCATGTAGGGTATCAGAGGAAGAAATTTTGTTGGAGAAGCCTGTAAGAATTTAGTCAATGAGGGAACTCTTGTTAGAGTTTTTGTTGAAACAAGTGGGTGTGCTGTTTAATTGTGTAAGTCTGAATAGGTTTATGGCGTAATAGGTTTATCAATGAGAGAGAAATGACAGTAAATGTTAAAGTTACCTAGTATTATTTTTCTTGGGGGATGGTTGATTTGGCTCACCAAAAAAAAAAAAAAAAAAAAAATCTTCTGAGGTATTGATATCATCACAAGGTGGGATATAGATACCAGTTACACACAGAGATTTGCGTTTGTTAAACTTGATATGTGAAATGAAGAGTTCTGCATTGTTAAACTGTGGATGGTTAAGTGAGTAGCATTGTAGCTGGAGAAACTCTTGTAGATGATTGAAATTTCCCCAGCCTTTTTATCGTTTCTATCTGTTCTTATGATATTGTAGCTCAACATTAAGATTTCTTCATCTTTAACTCATTTCCTCCATGGGAGCTCTGGATGTCTGCACTATAACTTCCAATGGGTAGAGCCTATGCTTTTTGATAAAATCAAATTATGTCCTCACATTTCAAATTAATGTTCTTATCTCTGGAACCGTAGAGCTTAATGAATAATTTTATAGTGGCAGTATTCTTTAGGTTCTAGATCTTTCAATGGATTTTATAAGTCATAGTAAACATACTAACTATTAAGTTTGTAATATTTCGTAAACAGTTTACAATATCTCAGCAACCATTTAAGTTACACACATACTATCAACAGCATTTAGTCCAACCATCTGAGAGCTTTAATATGAGGCTAAGCAGTTATGTTTGTGCTACTTAATCAGTTAGATATTTAGAAAAAACATATTTCTGACAATATAAATGCATATTATCTGAACAACTATTAATTTATCTTTACCTCCACAAAACAGAAATCAAATATCAATACAGTTGTGTTTGCCACTGTGTAAGCTTTAAGATACAGTCTGTTAATACTTTGTATGTAGCATGGTTTTGGAATTATTAATACAAATATGAACAAGCAATATTTGATGCTTTGAGGTGTCAGTAGGATGTAACTGCAGAAATGTCTGGAGGCATCACTTGGCTGCCTTTTGCCTAGTGTCTGCCAATGCTGCTATGGCAGGTTTGGATTCTGCATGCCAAGCATGCCCTTCGGCTGTCTTTTTGCAAATGTATCTAATGTTTAAGTGGGTTGTATAGAGGGAGGGATATTTTGAAGGGAGTTGAATTAGTGAGTTTGAGGGTGGGTGCTAGGACAGTGGTGTTGAAGGTAGAGATAGCCAGAATTGGGGTGGATGTCTCCACTTAATTGTAAGTGTAAAGTGTTATGGAGATGAGGCTACAGCCATTTTATTTAGAGTTTGCTTTTTACTATTAAATTTTGTATTTTGGGATTGTGTTTCAATAGAACAGAATAGTATAACAAAGATGAATAAATTAAGGGAGTTACTGTTTACAGTTAGATGATATTTTGTGTGAGATGGCTGAGTGATCATGTGTAAGAATGATCTGTATTTGAGGATGAGTGGGTGTGAGATGGGCTAGGAGTGCTGGTACAAAGATTAGTTAACGAAGATATGCCAGCGCACCTCTCTTCAGGGTAATGGTGTGGGGACACATACCAGGGCAGACATTCACCTTCATAAATCTCTAGTGGACTCCTGTGGTTCCGCAGGACTAGTGGCTTCTAGGGGGGCAGGGTAATTTTGAGGTGCTCTTCATTTGTGCATGCTGAAATATGCAGAGAGTGAATAACATCCAGTTAATTAGTGGGAGGAGCTGAGAAACAGCATTCCTCATTTAACTAGAAATATCTGGAGGCATGTTTAGCTGTAGTGCTTGTTTGACTTGCTGTTTTCCCCCGACTTTTCCCATCCACCTGCTCTACTGCTGTTGTAGTCTTAAACTTCAGCTTTTGATTTGCCTGCCCATACTGTAAATCTGATCTTGGACATTCCTCCCAGTCCTGTCTCATCAGCTCATTCTACTGTGTACTCGCAGATCAGCTGAGAAGCCCCCCCCCACCCCCTCAGCTTTTAAACTTGAGTTATTTTCTGTTTCCTTCCTTCAAACATACATAAAAGTTGCACTTTTTTCAGCTGTTTTTACTATATGTGTGCTTTTTCCTACTTTATTACTTTATTTTGCTTTTTGTTGAATGTTCTTAAGTGTTCAGTTTCATTTAATCTACTTCATTTATTACTGCTTATGAGCAGCCTGATTAAATTGTAACTGTTATTCTAAGTCTCTTAGTTTTATTTAAGCACTTGGGCTTCAAACTAGTTGACTTACATAAGGAAGGTTTGCGGTCTACATTCTTGTGGCAGGAGAGGTAGCTTACTCCCTTCTATGTTGGGAATTGCTAGTTGAACGTTATTCTGTCTGTTATTCTAAAAGTGTTTTAGTTGTGGTTTAAGTGCTTGGGCTTCAAGCCAGTTATTTTACATTAAGTAAATTTGTGGTCTACACTTTTGTGGAAAGAGAGGGTAGCCTCTGCCCTTCTGACTTGGAGATTGTTTTGAAGGCTTATTGTGCCTATTATTTTAAGTGTCTTTGTTCTGATTTAAGTAACTTGGGCTCCAAACCAGTAATTTAGGATTAGGAAGGTTTGAGGTCTACACTCATGCGGCCCACTCATATTAAGATTAAGACAAACTCAAAAGACAAGCAAGTGTGGTGGAATCATAATATCAGTTGTTTATACAACAAAAGAAAAAAAAATCTTGAACAAGGGTAGGAGGAACAATGCCTTGTATACTAAAATCCCCCTGACAAATCTAAACAGGCAGCTAAGAGGGCTAATTAATAATTTAAAGGCTAAATTTGAAGAACAAATAGCTTCACCAGCAAAGGACAACCACAAATCTTTCTACAGTTTTGTTATAACATGAGATGAAATGCACAACAGTGTGGAGATCTTATTGTAAATGGCATCACCCACACTGAAGTGGAGGCCATTGCCAACCTTTTGGCTGACAGGTTCAGTTCAAATTTCTCCCCCCAGTAGTTCAAACAGAATACCACATAGCACAACCCTCATATCCATTACTAGAGAACAGGTCATTAATGCACTTTCCAAGGCCAAAAATACTGTATCAATGTGTGGACATTGAAAAAGGCCAGTGGGCCGAAACCGGTCTGTTTTTGTACATTAAAAGATGTTTGCTCCAGTTGAGTTCTGGCTATTTGTCTTTTTGTGTTTAATAAATAGCATGAAACCTGACCTCTCTGATCCACTTGAATCACTTTTCAGCTGGACCTTCAGTCAGGTTTTGTGCCCAAGGAATGGAAAATGGCTACAGTCATTCTTCTACACAAAGGAGGTTCAACCACTGATTCGGGTAACTACAGGCCCAAAAGTCTTACTCGCCTCATATGTAAGGCCATGGAAAGAATCATCATGGACATGATAAATGAGCACATAGTTTACCTTCAAAATGCTGGACCCATCACAGTTTGGCTTTGTTAAAGGAAGGCCATGCCTAATAAATCTGGTGGAATTTTTTGACAAGGTCACAAAAGCATTGGATGAAAGCAAGACTGTGCACACAGAGTACCTCGACCTAGCCAAAGCTTTTGATACAATAGCCCACTCAGGCATTATAGACAAGCTCACTAATTTAGGTATAAACCCTTTTATCACCCACTGGATAGCTAACTGGTACACTGATAGGATCCAGGAGGTCAAAATAGGTAATAGAGGAGTCCTGTAGGTCACGCTACTGGGGTCGCTCCCATTTGGTATCTTTTTCTCTGAAATGGAAGCAAATGCTGAATGCTTATGGCTGACTAAGTTTGCAGATGATTGCAAGCTGGGGGCTGTCATCAACAACCCTGCAGACACTAGCATTCTTCAAGGCAGTCTGACTTTGAATAACAAATGGTGCTAAAGCCATGGTCTTAATCTTATTGCTAAGAAATGCATAATTGTACCCTTTGGGAAGTCAACCATTACTGTTAATTACCATATTGATAATGCACCCCTAAGAGTCAACCCACTGGACAGGGATATGGGTACTCACATAGACAGTAACCTTAACTCCGACCACCATGTGGCCACAGTACTTTTATGTTGCCTATCTTATAAGTAAGAGCATGGCATGTAATTCCAAAGAGGTCATTATCCCACTGTATTCTACCCTTATCAGACAAATCCTAGGGTACAATGCTCCCTTTGGTATGTACCTGACCAGGCATATGAGCAACTAGAGTAACCTCAAAGGTTCATTATAAAAAGAATACAAGGCTTAACAAACCTACCTTATGAAGAGTGCCTTAAAGCCTGTTTCCTCTACTCAGTCTCTTACAGATTGCTGAGGGGTGATCTATGCCTGGCTTACAAGGCCTCAACAATCCCCACACTTATGAATTTCCTACATATTCATAAGTCAGAAAGTATCAGAAATATAAGGTCTAGGGACCTGAATTTTGTCTAACTTAAACAGAACTTGCTGGAGTGACAGATATGTGTCCCAGAGACTGCCCTTTCTATGGAATAGGCTTCCCATGCATATAAAGCTGATTTAATCTATTACCCAGTTTAAGCACAACCTGATCACGTGGATGGGGAATATGAAATTTACACCAAGCCTGGCACCCATGTCCCTTATGGATAGAGGTAGCTTATAAATGCCTGTCCCTCAGTGTTCTATTTGGATGCAGCACATCATTATTCTTTCAGGAAAACTTGGCTAGGCTTAGAAAGGCCTCCCCCCCCCCGGTAGTAAGCCTAGTGGCAGTCTATGAATCTATGAAACCTGGGGTAGACTGCTAGGCATGTGCAGTGGAACTCAGGGCCTTAAGAGAAATAAAAACTTTGATTTTGAATGAATGATGGCTTTATTCTTCACTGCTAAGTTGTTGGTAGTAGAAGTGAGTGTGCGGTAACAATCTTGAATCCTAAGGGAATGATTGGGCTGTACTGAGCAGGCAAAGATACCCCAACAAAAAATTCTAATTCATCTACATAACATTAGACCCACTTTAGCCAATATTATGGTTAGTCCATGAAAACAAAGTCATGCCCAGTAAGGAAACCAACATATTTGCATCTAGGTGGGGTATTCATATTTATTTATTTATTGACATTTGTTAACCGGGTTTGTCCAACTTGGCTTGTGGCCCTTTTTTAGTGGAGACCTGAGGAGAAAAGCTCCAGTAGTACATTTTAAACAAGTACAATTTTAAACAATATTGCTATAATAGCAGTTATAGCAAAAAGATTCACATATGTTGGGTTACATGCATAAAGTTAAAGTTGCATTAAAAAGAAGCTAAGTAACAGTTTTACATTGATATAGTTCAATAGGTCAACAATAATTTTTTTTTGTTTGTATAAAATTATGCAACTGCATAGTAGACACATTGGAGAGAGAGGTGTAATGAGGTACTAAGTATGGTCCTTTTGAGGGTACATAAAGGGAAGGAAGACTAGGTAGGGTCATGGCAAGGGCAGGTTCTGGAATTGAAAAAAATAAGCTTTTAGTTCATTTTTAAAGTGTGAGGTGTGGGAGATTGAATGTGTCATATCATGAAACTATCAAGTGATATCAGATGCATGAAACAGCTACACATGATCTATGAAATGCAGAAGAAAGCTGATACTCCACTATGATCAATTTGAGAAGTTATGTGTAAAGAAACAAACAGGTTGTGTAGCCTCATGATATGTGCAGCACTGTAAAAAAGCAAACAGCAGTATCTGCATGTGTACTGCTAGGAAAGACACAATATTGTATGCCAGGCGACAAGCACATCTTCATAAACATAATATATGAGGCATATAATACAAGCCTGGCAATCTCAGGATTCTGTAGGGGGAAATGAAACAGTAGGTGTGGGTCCACCAGGCATAGCCATATCTCATTTCAACAACACATTGTCATTCAACTAATAAACATTTAAAACCTTGTGATATTGCTAGTCAAAATAGTATAACTCTCAAGAATGCATAACAGGGGCCCCCACCCGTGTTGGGACAAGCCTCTGATCCCTAAAGTAAATATATATACATATGTACATATACATATATATCTATTATATATATATATATATATATATATATATATATATATATATATTTTTTTAAATAAAAGTCTTGAGATACAATGAAGGTAGCAGAAAACATTGCGATGCTACTTAAAATTAAAAGACCTTTCATTTAGAAATGGAGTAGGCATTAAAATTGGCTGCAGAGTTAAAAGGAAATAGTTGAGAAAAATGACTAGCTGTTACAATAAAAAAAAGATTTATCACTCAGTGAATGAAAATGTATCTTAAATTGCCCATAGACATTCATAAAATGGTGAGAGAAGTCAAGACGGAAGAGAGACACACGCAATGAAAGAAAAAGAGGAAGGGAATGACTATTAGCAAGACAGTGGATTATGGCAGATGGTAGGAAACAAAATGAATTTACAGTGAATGATTTAAGACAATGGATTTCGATGGATGATAGAGAAAAGAAAACTAATTGTGTTATGCTCGAATTCAAACTGATACAGCTAGAAGAAAACAAGAATAGCAGGATAAGGGAGGGTAAGCCAGGAATACAGAGGATGTGGATACAGGATAAGGGAGGGTAAGCCAGGAATATAGAGGATGTGGATACAGGATAAGGGAGGGTAAGCCAGGAATATAGAGGATGTGGATACAGGATAAGGGAGGGTGAGACAGGAATATAGAGGATGTGGATACAGGATAAGGGAGGGTAAGCCAGGAATATAGAGGATGTGGATACAGGATAAGGGAGTGTAAGCCAGGAATATAGAGGATGTGGATACAGGATAAGGGAGGGTAAGCCAGGAATATAGAGGATGTGGATACAGGATAAGGGAGGGTAAGCCAGGAATATAGAGGATGTGGATACAGGATAAGGGAGGGTAAGACAGGAATATAGAGGATGTGGATACAGGATAAGGGAGGGTAAGACAGGAATATAGAGGATGTGGATACAGGATAAGGGAGGGTAAGCCAGGAATATAGAGGATGTGGATACAGGATAAGGGAGGGTAAGCCAGGAATATATAGCATGTGGATACAGGATAAGGGAGGGTAAGCCAGGAATATAGAGGATGTGGATACAGGATAAGGGAGGGTTAGCCAGGAATATGGAGGATGTGGATACAGGATAAGGGAGGGTAAGCCAGGAATATAGAGGATGTGGATACAGGATAAGGGAGGGTAAGCCAGGAATATGGAGGATGTGGATACAGGATAAGGGAGGGTAAGCCAGGAATATAGAGGATGTGGATACAGGATAAGGGAGGGTTAGCCAGGAATATGGAGGATGTGGATACAGGATAAGGGAGGGTAAGCCAGGAATACAGAGGATGTGGATACAGGATAAGGGAGGGTAAGAAAGGAATATAGAGGATGTGGATACAGGATAAGGGAGGGTTAGCCAGGAATATGGAGGATGTGGATACAGGATAAGGGAGGGTAAGCCAGGAATATAGAGGATGTGGATACAGGATAAGGGAGGGTAAGCCAGGAATATAGAGGATGTGGATACAGGATAAGGGAGGGTAAGCCAGGAATATGGAGGATGTGGATACAGGATAAGGGAGGGTTAGCCAGGAATATGGAGGATGTGGATACAGGATAAGGGAGGGTAAGCCAGGAATATAGAGGATGTGGATACAGGATAAGGGAGGGTAAGCCAGGAATATGGAGGATGTGGATACAGGATAAGGGAGGGTAAGCCAGGAATATAGAGGATGTGGATACAGGATAAGGGAGGGTAAGCCAGGAATATGGAGGATGTGGATACAGGATAAGGGAGGGTAAGCCAGGAATATAGAGGATGTGGATACAGGATAAGGGAGGGTAAGCCAGGAATATGGAGGATGTGGATACAGGATAAGGGAGGGTAAGCCAGGAATATAGAGGATGTGGATACAGGATAAGGGAGGGTAAGCCAGGAATATGGAGGATGTGGATACAGGATAAGGGAGGGTAAGCCAGGAATATGGAGGATGTGGATACAGGATAAGGGAGGGTAAGCCAGGAATATAGAGGATGTGGATACAGGATAAGGGAGGGTGAGACAGGAATATAGAGGATGTGGATACAGGATAAGGGAGGGTAAGAAAGGAATATAGAGGATGTGGATACAGGATAAGGGAGGGTTAGCCAGGAATATAGAGGATGTGGATACAGGATAAGGGAGGGTAAGCCAGGAATATGGAGGATGTGGATACAGGATAAGGGAGGGTAAGCCAGGAATATAGAGGATGTGGATACAGGATAAGGGAGGGTAAGCCAGGAATATGGAGGATGTGGATACAGGATAAGGGAGGGTAAGCCAGGAATATAGAGGATGTGGATACAGGATAAGGGAGGGTGAGACAGGAATATAGAGGATGTGGATACAGGATAAGGGAGGGTAAGCCAGGAATATAGAGGATGTGGATACAGGATAAGGGAGGGTAAGCCAGGAATATAGAGGATGTGGATACAGGATAAGGGAGGGTAAGCCAGGAATATAGAGGATGTGGATACAGGATAAGGGAGGGTGAGACAGGAATATAGAGGATGTGGATACAGGATAAGGGAGGGTAAGCCAGGAATATAGAGGATGTGGATACAGGATAAGGGAGGGTAAGCCAGGAATATAGAGGATGTGGATACAGGATAAGGGAGGGTTAGCCAGGAATATAGAGGATGTGGATACAGGATAAGGGAGGGTAAGCCAGGAATATGGAGGATGTGGATACAGGATAAGGGAGGGTAAGCCAGGAATATAGAGGATGTGGATACAGGATAAGGGAGGGTGAGACAGGAATATAGAGGATGTGGATACAGGATAAGGGAGGGTAAGCCAGGAATATAGAGGATGTGGATACAGGATAAGGGAGGGTAAGCCAGGAATATAGAGGATGTGGATACAGGATAAGGGAGGGTGAGACAGGAATATAGAGGATGTGGATACAGGATAAGGGAGGGTGAGACAGGAATATAGAGGATGTGGATACAGGATAAGGGAGGGTAAGCCAGGAATATAGAGGATGTGGATACAGGATAAGGGAGGGTAAGACAGGAATATAGAGGATGTGGATACAGGATAAGGGAGGGTAAGACAGGAATATAGAGGATGTGGATACAGGATAAGGGAGGGTAAGCCAGGAATATAGAGGATGTGGATACAGGATAAGGGAGGGTAAGCCAGGAATATAGAGGATGTGGATACAGGATAAGGGAGGGTAAGCCAGGAATATAGAGGATGTGGATACAGGATAAGGGAGGGTAAGCCAGGAATATAGAGGATGTGGATACAGGATAAGGGAGTGTAAGCCAGGAATATAGAGGATGTGGATACAGGATAAGGGAGGGTAAGCCAGGAATATAGAGGATGTGGATACAGGATAAGGGAGGGTAAGCCAGGAATATAGAGGATGTGGATACAGGATAAGGGAGGGTAAGCCAGGAATATAGAGGATGTGGATACAGGATAAGGGAGGGTAAGCCAGGAATATAGAGGATGTGGATACAGGATAAGGGAGGGTAAGCCAGGGATATAGAGGATGAGGATACAGGATAACGGAGGGTAAGCCAGGAATATTGAGGATGTGGATACAGGATAAGGGAGGGTAAGCCAGGAATATAGAGGATGTGGATACAGGATAAGGGAGGGTAAGAAAGGAATATAGAGGATGTGGATACAGGATAAGGGAGGGTAAGAAAGGAATATAGAGGATGTGGATACAGGATAAGGGAGGGTAAGCCAGGAATATAGAGGATGTGGATACAGGATAAGGGAGGGTAAGCCAGGAATATAGAGGATGTGGATACATGATAAGGGAGGGTAAGCCAGGAATATAGAGAATGTGGATACAGGATAAGGGAGGGTAAGCCAGGAATATAGAGGATGTGGATACGGGATAAGGGAGGGTAAGCCAGGAATATAGAGGATGTGGATACAGGATAAGGGAGGGTTAGCCAGGAATATAGAGGATGTGGATACAGGATAAGGGAGGGTAAGCCAGGAATATAGAGGATGTGGATACAGGATAAGGGAGGGTAAGCCAGGAATATAGAGGATGTGGATACAGGATAAGGGAGGGTAAGCCAGGAATATAGAGGATGTGGATACAGGATAAGGGAGGGTAAGCCAGGAATATAGAGGATGTGGATACAGGATAAGGGAGGGTAAGCCAGGAATATAGAGGATGTGAATGCAGGATAAGGGAGGGTAAGCCAGGAATATAGAGGGTGTGGATACAGGATAAGGGAGGGTAAGCCAGGAATATAGAGGGTGTGGATACAGCATAAGGGAGGGTAAGCCAGGAATATAGAGGATGTGGATACAGGATAAGGGAGGGTAAGCCAGGAATATAGAGGATGTGTATACAGGATAAGGGAGGGTAAGCCAGGAATATAGAGGATGTGTATACAGGATAAGGGAGGGTAAGCCAGGAATATAGAGGATGTGGATACAGGATAAGGGAGGGTAAGCCAGGAATATAGAGGATGTGGATACAGGATAAGGGAGGGTAAGCCAGGAATATAGAGGATGTGGATACAGGATAAGGGAGGGTAAGACAGGAATATAGAGGATGTGGATAGAACGACGACAGGCGAGAAGGATTAGATGAAAATACTTTAGAGAGAATGCAGAAGGAAAGAATGAGGTTGTATAATTGTTAACAAAGAGCTCTTCATGTAACATCTTAAACGTTCTAAAGTTTCAGTTTTTGTAAATAATGAGGTTACTTACTTTAATAGATGTGCTGCTGAGTTTAATCAAGATTAAAACCATTTTCTTCTCTCTCTCTGTCTTTCTATCTTACCATTCCACTTTCTCTCAGTTAGCTAAACCACAGCATGTTTAGTGTATTAACTGCATGTAATATCCTTACATTCTAATATTACATCTTATTCTCCTAGTAGTCCCTACCTCTCTCATAATTGTGAATTGCAGATTTTTGTTATTTTATGTTTTCCTTTAACCAAACCTTCTTTCTCACAAAGATTGCTTGTTTAGACAGACTAACAGCTTGCAAATTATAACTTTTTTGTTTTCTTTTCCTGGATTTAACTAATCTCCTTATACATTTCTTGTTTTGAAATTTTATTGCTCATTAAATGTCGGAGCGATCTCTGTTAGTGTTATCTTCTCTGTTTAATGAGCACCATATGTAATGTAACATGACACACTTTGATTTTATAGCATGAGGTGACCCTGTTCTACACTTTGAGATACACACACACACACACACACACACACACACACACACACACACACACACACACACACACGCAGACGCAGACATGCACGCACACAGACACGCATGGACACACATGCACGCACACATGCGCACACACAAGCACACACAGACACACAAGCACACACACACACATATGTACACACAAGATCCCATGCACACGCGTGCGCGCACACACACACACACACACACACACACACACACACACACAGACACACACACACACACACTTCCTGTGTCTGAGGTGTAGCATGAGTTACATGCTTTCCACCCTAGCATTTTTCAAGATTTCTTTTATTTTTGCCATTTGGAAATAAGTGATGTACTTCTCCTTCTAGGCAAAGATGGATATTTAAGCAACTTGTTTAACATCATTCACTTAACAATTCCTGACAAACAACTTATGCCAGCTTGAAAGGCTGAATAATTGCAAGACCTTTGTTGGCCCAGTAAAAGGTATTACATCACATCTGTGTTCCTGTGTCTTTGTGCATCAAGATTAAAAGTCATGTTCGCTCTAGGATAGTAACAAAAAGGAAATTATACATGTTAATCAATTTAACCTGGAAATGTTAAACATTTCATATTAACAAATGTTGTATTCCTCAGACAAAAATGAGAAATGAGCACTAAAGGCAAAGCAGAAAATATAAAGAAGCAGTACAGATCCTGATAGAAGAAAATATAGGAGATCTAATAACTTCATATGATTTCAGTGCAATAACAGGCTATGCAAAATGAACTCAAGTTACTTACAAAAACTATTTGTGTACGCTGCATGACAGAAGACATGGTTAATATTTATGTTAAAGAGTTATTAAAATTAATTGACATTATAGTCAGTGTATCTTAATCTGCATGTCCTCCCTGTGGTCACGTGGGTTTCCTCTGGGTGCTCCGGTTTCCTCCCACATCCCAAAGACATGCTGTAGGTGGATTGGACACGCTAAATTGGCCCTAGGTGTGAGTACGTGTGTCTGTGTGCCTTCTGTGGAAGGTTGGGTGCCGTGCTGGCAACTTGACACCGTAAAACTCCACTGCCAATCATGAGCAGAGATGTGATCCGCTATGGCGACCCCTAACCGGGAAAAAGCGAAAGAAGAAGAAGAAGATAGTCAGTGTATCTTAAATGGAAAAATACTGTTAATTCTAACTTTAAATATTAAAAAAATTAAATTGGCAACAGTCTACTTTATAACTGAGTGTGCAAACAGTGCTAACTGCAGTTTACAAACAGAGTTCAGAGTAGACAGTGACCACATGGCATTGCTTTTAAATTCAAGATTTGAGGAAAATGCTAAGAAAACAGAATCTGTTAAGGAGAACTAAAAAAATGGGAATACATTGAAATGACAGATAATTATCATCTAAACAGATTTTTGAAAATAACAAAATAGTAATGTCAATAATTAAAAATAATTATAAGTATTTAAAAACTGACACTGATAAAGATATAATGGATAATACTAAAGAAATGAATGAATATAGTTATATCAATGTAGCAAGCAGAAATATAGCTGGTTAGATAATGAACATTAGAGTAATAAGAATAACCCCAAAACAGATGAGACAAATCAACATAAATAAAAATGTCAAACAAAAAGACTTGTTTAAGAATGACATGATAAAGTATGACAAGCAAGTAAGAAACAAAAATGCAATTTAATGAACTGAGATGGGAAAATGTAATCATTATGTAAAAATAATCAGCTGTTTTAAAGACTGTTGACTGAGAAAATTGAGAAGAAATGTCTTACAGCATT
This sequence comes from Protopterus annectens, assembly GCF_019279795.1. Taxonomy (NCBI): domain Eukaryota; kingdom Metazoa; phylum Chordata; order Ceratodontiformes; family Protopteridae; genus Protopterus; species Protopterus annectens. The sequence continues at coordinate 1,439,886,284 of NC_056737.1, forward strand.
GGTACATCAGTGGAGATGGTTTCACTACTATAAAAACATCAGCAAGGACAATAATGGTGATAGTGACATAACACACATTTTTAGATCATCATAGTGGTATTATAAGATAATTAACTAAGGTGGGAATAACCACTAAAACAAAAAATCTAATGTACAAACACAGAAGGAGCGAGGAATAAGCACTATTTATTGCGCAATGAATAATATAATTATTCAGCAGTTTTATCAAAACTGTGAGACAGAAAAAAATGATCAGTAAGACAGTGGATACTGAGGCCTTCTAACAGTAAATGTTGACTGCCTCAGTGTTTTGACAAAAAGCACGTGATAAAGTGTGGTTGTTGCTTGGTCAGTAAATTGTGGACATTCCTCAACCAATCTGTGTTTATATGTGCGATTTTTGGTTATAAAAAAATAACAACAAGGATCAGGGTTCAGATATGAAGATGAATAAATTATCTAAATAGGTTCATAAGTAGTTACTAGGTTTGCAGCCAGGAGGCAATTACAGAGCTTAGCTCATTTCCCCAATACCCCATCTGTCTGGTTAATTGAGTTTGCTCAGTCACACAGTAAGTAAGCAGACAGAGGTTGTGGGAATCGAACCCTAGACAATACAAATCCTCTTGTTAAAGTTCATAGCCTTAATTCTCTGTGTTAACCACTAGATTTTCTGTCATATAACATAGATTACGTTAGTTGGGCAAGAATATTAAGTAAAACATTCAAAGAAGTATAAACATCTATGGAGTCCCTCAGATTTTCAAACATCATAATTTTGTACTCATTTCTAAGAAAGCTAAAAACAGGGAGCCATCATCATATCTCCCATTGAGTATGCTTGACAACTCTACATTTTAGCTATAATTTTTAAACATCAGAAGAAGTTTCATTTTTAATGTTTCAGTGCAACAAGCTTGCTGTTCATTCTAGTATACCACAGAGGAAAAAACACTTGTTTATTGCATTTTTAGATGGTGAATCTCCCTTTGGCAATCATGCTAAAAAATGTTCTGGTAGGGGATGCAGAAGAGAACCTATCCAGAAGATTTAACTTGCATTCTAAATGAACTGAGAGCAAAATAATATAAAAATAAAGTAAAAAAAAAATTGCAAGGTAAGGGTGACTGAAGGCAATATACAGACTGTTTTGCAGTGCATACTTGTGTTATATGCAATGTAATCTAGCACATTTACTCATTTTTTTGTTAAAGGAGAGATTAAAATAAGAAAAAAAAAATGGACCAGAAGTTCAGTAAGGAAGTACCCCCATTATCAGTTATACTGGCAGTGTTCTGTTACTAACACTAAGCCTGGGGTTTAGAAACACCACACCCATGACTGTGGTCAAGTCAGCATTGTTTACCATCTGTGCATGATGAGTCCAAAGACTCATTAGGAATGCATGCAGCCAGGCTAGTCTGTGCAACAAGCAGCTCCTCATTGTGGCCACAGTATGGTCCTGTGTGAGGAATGTGGTAGACCAACCCATGGCCAGAGCAAGGTTTAAGCAGCTGTTGTAAACAGTGGCTGTACATAGTGTATAGTGTAGTTATCAGGCAACCATGTGCACAGATGACAGTGCTAATGTCCTGAATTATTTTTGTGACATAAAAAAGCAAAAGGTATGTTGAAAGATGTCTTACAGACCAAAGTAAGGCTATGATTGGTGAAGGTTGAGTGCACAGGTGATAGCAGGGCAACAAGAACAGAAACTGACAGAAGACTGAAATAAAAGCTGGTGAGCATATGAGGGACACAAAATGTGATAAAGAACAGGGTATGACACATAATCAAGTATCTATTTGAAATACCTGAACATAGACAAAATGTGAAACTCAGACAGGCTAAGAGGAATACAGTAAAGTAACATTATGTACCTGCCTACACCACTCCTGGCATAATCACATAATCACATTTTTATGTTATTAGTGTATCTGTTACATGTACAATTGTGGTAATGCAATGTAAAGCAGAATGTCATCCTTGAGCAGATTTGAACATATTCCCCAGTTCAATGGCATTGTAGTACACATAGAGTTAAATAGGTCAGCTATTTTAGGAGTTATACTGAAGGGCTCAAGGAAGTGCATATTATGGGAACACCAGCAGAATGAATGCAGTAATCAAAAGATAGGCCTCAAGGAAATTAAGCCCAATACTTCGTTTTACAGCGAGAGTCTCTTAAACACAGCATTAACTTCGTGAGCCATTGCACAAGGTATACTAATGGGATCAGGGAATTATATCAGTAGATTATCAAACAACAAATGGAAGCAGTAATCAAAAAACTGACCTCAACTGAATTGAACCCAGAGCTTTCTGTTGTGAGTCTCTCCTCAACACAGCACTAACTAAATAACCTATTGCAGGAGTCATACTGAAGGATCTGGGAAACACATAGCAGAATGTTACACAACAACAGAATGGAAGCAGTGATCAAAACCCATGCCTCAAGGAAACTGAATCCAGGACATTCTCCACTGAGAGTCTCTTAGTATAACTAAGTGAGCTGTATAGAGTCGTAATAAAATTATCAGGAAACACCCATCAGGGAAAATGGTGTATATGGACAGAATGAAGGCAGAAAAGTAAAAGAAATATATAGATAGCCATGCAAAGAATGAAACATCTTCCTCTGTGATATGCAGTCTAGAAATCAGATCATTAACAAGTTGAGCCATAGCAGCAGACAGATTAATGGCAAAAGTTAACACCATCTTATAACTGAAAACTGCAACTCAGTGGTGCTCAGCTTATTCATCTGATCAGTAACAATGGCTGTAGTGTATGAAATCCATTGAACTTCATTTTTGCTATACAGTGGAAAGTGACATTTCTTATTACTTATATTTAGACATAGGGGTGCTCTTCCCAACCTGTCATTCATGGCTTGATCATAAAAATATATATTTATAAGCCCTTTTTGGTCATGGGTATAGAGTGCTTACCTATTTTTGTCCAGATTACAGGTAGGAAATGGGAGTATAGGAAAGAGATGAATGATTCTAGTTGTAATGAAACGCTTCTTGTTTATGGTGAAGAAAAAGGGTTTCTATTTTCGGAATTTGCAATTGAAATACATTTTTTATTTATATAACACAGAATGTTTGAGTGGTGAGATATTTTAGTGTACTCTTAATGAGAGCTTGCAAAGTCTTAAGTAAAGGATGTTCCTTCCTCTACATGGTTGTGTGACCTCATATTTGCAGTAGTGAATTAAGGATAGTAGAACTGGGTTTAAAACACTTTTCAGTTTCTAGAATTTATGTTATCTATTGTACCTGTGTAATCTGCACATAACTGTTTGTGGTGAAGATTGAATAACTCCCAGTTTGGTGAGCAGTGGGCTTGCCACTTGCAAAGATAAAAAAAGTGTTTGGTAGGTTTGCGTGTTAGTGTTTTTTAACTGAAATTTGGATTCAGTTCATCATTTATTGTTAATTCAGAAGGCAACATATTTTGACGTTCCAAATGATGAACAACAAAACAACAAAACTATGATTTTTTTTTTGTTACCATATCCTATATTCATAGTATGCATTGCAGATTACAACATTGTGAACCTGTACCATTTTCTGACTGATATGATTAGCACTGAACAAAATCACTGAAAATGATCAAAATATTATTTGGTGAAGGGAAAATGGAGTTACATACTCAACACTCAGTAACTGATGTTCAAGATAAAAGGGAGAATCCAGATATTTTTAGAAAAGTAGAATTTTGATTGACTGGCTGAGTATGATTGGTCTGATATTAGTAAAGCCAATCATATATGAAAAAAAGTGCAGATAAGAGAGATACTGGTGAGTGAAGAGATGACTTCACCACACAACACAATCTTCTGCACTGGCAACTCTGATATGTTAAAAGGATGGGTACAATGGACAAATAATAGCCTTGCCACTCCCTGAACTTTCTAATGTGATATCCCTTGTGATTTGGATAGTCTTTCCCCAAGGCTGAGTGCCCACTCAGTAGTTGCACATATCTCTTCAGTCTTATGTCTACAGCAAGCAGTTTGCAAGAGCATTAATTTAACTTCAGTACAGTGTTTTCCATCACTATAGCATGAGCTAAAACAAATGCCTGCTCTATATGTCCTTTATGTTCACTATTGTTTTTTTTTTTTTTTTGTTCATTTCTACCTCAGTAGCTGCGTTACAATAGTAGGTAATGTTACCACTGAACTAGAATTTAAAAAAAAGGGAGAAAATGTTATTTGCCTCAGTCACTGGACTTTAGTTCATGCATACAAGCAGTGGTCACTCATACAACAGAGTAATCCTCTTCCCCCTTTAATGTACCACTGTATCCTAAATGATACCCACTCCAGTTTAATTTCATATAGTTATTTGCCAACAGGGAGTGGACTTGAACAACCTCTAGGGTTGAAGGGGGAGGGTGGCTTAATGGTTAAGGTCTTTGCCTTATAAACACAAGGTGCAGGGTTTGAGTCTCACAAGGGATAATTGGCTAGGCTTAAAATGGCTCGCAAGGGCAGTTAGCTTAGTACTAATCTATGAACCTATGAATCTATGAACCTCTGAGGAGAATGGATAAGTAGTTAAAAATAATTATTTTTATGTCAAAATAAAATGTATTTGCATAGCTAGAGAACCCACATGTATTCTCTTTGTAACACTATCACACGGTTAAATTGCTTGTTGAAAAAAATGTAAGAAAAGCATGTTGGTCCACTGACAGAAAACACAAAGACACTGAAACACATACATGATGTAATACTTTTTAATGCCCCAGTGTAGGCTTTGTAATAACTTAATCTGCCACACTAGTTCAATCCCTTCATAGGGAATTGTAAATTGGATGAACTGCTTTAAATATGCACATTTCCAACTTACCAGTTGTTTATAAGAAACTACATTTCCCGTTCCTGAAAACTGTTAATTAAAAAATAAGAAATCCTTCAGTGTAAAGTAAAAATGTATGTTTTACAGGTACCAAAGCAGTAGCACTAGAATTTTCTAAATATAATGATGCCTTGTAAAATGAGAGTTTATGGAAAATAACACTATTTCATGAGTGAGGAGGATTCCTGTCTGCATTTTAAGTCCTCACAATACCCTGATCTGTACTTTATTTCCCTGTGTTGACAAGCCTGGTAGGCATTATTGCTTAAGCAGAGACACACACACACGCACACGCACACGCACATACACACACGCGAGCATGCACACACAAACATAAACACACAAAATGCCATGTTGAGTTTGGAAAAGGAGTATTTTCTTTAAAAACACACCATGAATGAAAAAAAATCCCACAGTGCTAGTCAGGAAAACTATGCATTGGACAGTTTTCTAGGCATGCATTGTCAATTAATGCTGTATAGTAGGGGTACCTACAACACCAAGCTAGAAGCTCCTTCCGCATGTGGAGGTTCAGAAGGATAAGCAGTTACTTATTCAAAAGACATTGGAAGTGTAGAGTCTGATAATCTAGTTTGGGGTAACTCCTTGAGTATTCCTGAAGGAATCACCTGTAAAATAGATCTAGAAGCATGTTTTTTTTTCATTTTGAATTGCAAACCAAGTAGGTTATTATGTTTTTTTATGTGGATTATTAAATTAATGTGGGTTTTATACAGACCTGTGCCTCAGATGATTCCTTATAATTACATTGCTGGTCTGCAAATGGGCAAGTAGTCAAGTATTTACCACATATCATTACTCACAGTAACTCTGCAGCCAAGTGCAGTACATTTTAGGTTAATAATTCCCTACAGAACTATTGCGGTTATATCCCTTAGATGTTTCTGCTGATGGAATTTTTCTTTTACTCTTTCTTGACAACTCTATTAAAAATACTCATTGTGTCAAAAGTAGACACTGACCAAAAGTTAGTACTACTGCAACAACTAGTGGTCGTGCTGGTTAACTACGTTGCTATGCCAAAAAAGAGGATGATTTGGAACCAATTTGATGGCTTTTGAGTGGTATGCTACCACAGAAAACAGTACCTGAGAAGAATCAGCAAAAATCACAGCTGATAGATTAAGCAGTAAAAACATGTATGGACAAAGAAGAAAATGATTACATGAAATACGACAAATTTGAAAGGGAGCTTTTGACTATGGTTAGTAATAACCTCTGAATTACAAGTGATATATTGTTTTACTTTTAATTGTTTTAAACAAGAAAGAGGACAGATGCATGAGTTAAAACATATTTTAAAATATTAGCTAAAACTTGACAGTAAAAGTAAATAGAAAATATTAGAAGTTTAAAAAATGTTTAAAAGAACTCTGCCTAGTAATATTGGAGAATAAGTACTGCAAAGTGATCCCAAGGATTCTGATAAAGTAGTAACATTATTAGAATTCTAACTAATGGCACGATGTTTAAAACTGAATTGGCTATGTCTAAGTATAAAATTTCAGTAAGAGCTGTGCCTCAATCTGTGAAACAAAAAATACCAGGTAATGTGCTAATTTATTTCAAATGTGATGGGAGGGTTTATATTATATACTACTAGTACTGAAGAGAATGCTAGTTAGTAGAAATATAGACAATGGGATGTATACTACCATGAAATTCTTCCTTTGCAATGTCACAATACTAAAGCTAGAAAACCTGAATCAGCATTATGTCACTGTTTTGCAACTAAACTGGTGAGTGCACTGAATTTTTAAAGAGATGACATGTTCAAACCTTTCTGGACTCTGGCAGCATGATTACGTCTGTTCACAGTCACCTTGTATACATGCATAAAACTAATAGCAAACAACACATAGAGGTTGTATGCACTCATGGTGATAGAAAAGAATAAACAGTTCTGATACAACTGTTATGTCCTATGGCTGTAACCCCTTGACTCATGATGTTATATAAGGAAAATATTTTCAGAATTATTCATCAATTTATAGACCTGTAAAAATGTGGGACAAAGGAAAATCCATAGACACAATGTGTCATGTTGTTAGTTTAAAACAAAGTGGCAGATCTGCAGATCAGTGCACCCATTTAGTATAAGAATGGAAGGAGAGGAAGAGACTGACACTCATACAGAGGTCTGGAATCAAACCTGTCAGAAGGGTATGAGCAAAGCAATCAGAACTGGACAGAATGTAGTTGTGGTTAAATAAGAAAAATGATCATGTTTGTTATCAGAAGCCTATCTCAATGATAGATGAACAGAAGCCTTAAACTATACGGCATGTGTACTTAGGACCTGAAGATGAACTGATAGGAAATTAAAAAAAAAAACAAAAAAACAAGCAATTTATTTAACATTTGTTTACCGGGAATGTTTGACTTGAAAAGAAGCCAATTTTCAGTGGAGGCCCAGGGAGAAATGCTCCAGGCACATGTCTTTGAAACATGGGAGGAAACTGGAGCACCTGGAGAAAACCCACACAAACACAGAGAAGGCATGCAGACTCCACACAGAAGGCACTCCAGCCGAGAATCGAACCAGAAAACTTCTTGCTGTGAGGTAACATTGCTACCACTGCACCACTATGCCATCTGTCAGACAAAATTTTCCACATAGATTTACAATGAGTTTTAGCACCAAAGTAGATACAGATAAATAAATAACTCCCAAATGCTAAAGGTGGTCTGTCACAAAAGCAGTCAATATTGGCAGAAAAAAGACAGAAAATCCACCCAAGGATGGCCAATCAACGAAATCCACAAGTGTTCCAATTAAAATGTAGTCCTTTAATACAAATAAAACTTCGACTTGAAAATAAAATGAAAAATAAAAAAGCTCAAAACTGTCCCTTGAAGATATCCGATTTTCAAGTCGAAGTTTTATTCGTATTAAAGGACTACATTTTAATTGGAACACTCGTGTTTTTCGTTGATTGGCCATCCTTGGGTGGATTTTCTATCTTTTTTCTGACAAAGTAGATACAGAAGTAGCTCAGGTGCTAGAGTGAGTACCTCAATACAAAGGAATTACATTAATTCCTAAATGTACCAAAGTATAAGGAAATGCAGTGTTTAAGTAAGGAAAGAGACATGAATATATGTTTTGTTATGATAAACCCTTTGCGGGGGAGGTTCAATATAGAAAAGGAAAAGAAAGTGAGAAGGTGGAGAGCAAACGAAGATAGTGAGATGCTGTACGTCAACTGCTACTGCCAAAATCCTATAGGACACTGTTAATGAGGTTTGTTCATAATCCTGTATAAGGAGGTCCACTAAAGAAGGACAAGGTTAAGGCAAGAAAACTGCCAGACTGTACTGGCCAGACATAGGTTCATAGGTTCATACTAGGCTATCTGCCCTAGGGCATTTATAAGCCTAGTCAGAGTGTGTTTGGCTTTCGCCACCCATTTTAAATTAATTTTGCTATGCCCTTTTTCGAGGTTAGTATACTGTGCCTCTGTCTAACAGTGACACAGAAGTGAAACCCGGGGTAAACCTACGATCTCCCATCCACTCATCAAGATTACTCTTGAAGAGAGTCAATGAGGGACTCTGCCTAACCTGGACTGGGATTTTTTTTTCCAGAGTGAAGGGAGCCTCTGGGTTATGAATCTGTCCCTCCAGCATATCCTATTTATTTCAGTGCTGAGGTTCAAGTCTCTCGAGCATGTAGCTCGATGGGATTTGTATTTTCTGAGGTGCGGCATGTCCATTAATTCCGGGTTGGACATGGCTTTATACGTCAGGCACAGATCGCCTCTGAGCAGGCGGTATGCCACTGAGTAGAGCTGGAGTTTCTTTAACTGGGCAGCATATGGCATCTGTTTGAGCCCTTTGATCCTCTTGGTGAGGTACTTTTGGGGTCTTTCCAGTTGCTGCAGGTGTCTGGTAAGGTACATCCCAAAAGGGGCATTGTACTCAATTATGGGCCTGATGAGGGATGAGTAAAGAGGCACGATGACCTCCCCTGATCTAGATGTGAATCCCTTCATGATTAGGTGGGCTATATAAAATGTTTTTCTAACCACTTTGGCCACGTGGTTGTCAAATGAGATATTGCTATCAACTTGGGTCCCCAGGTCCCTAATTACTTCTTCTGTATTTAATGGAAAACCACCTATGTGGTAATTTGTGGGCACTTTGTTTCTGCCAAAGGGGATGACTATACACTTTTTGGCGTTTAGCTTGAGGCCATGGCTCTGGCACCAGTTGTCTGTTTCTATGAGGCCCTTTTGGAGGATGCTTATGTCAGCTGGCGAGTCGATTATGGCGCCCAGTTTGCAGTCATCTGCGAACTTGGTCAGCCACAGTCCTTCCGTGTTGGCCTGTACCTCTGAGAAATATATACCAAAAAAGAGAGGTCCCAGGACTGAACCTTGTGGGACACCACTTGTAACTGGTTCGGAGTCTGACATGGCTCCAGAAATTCTAACCATGTGGGTTCTGTCCTTGAGCCAGTTTGCAACCCATCTAGTGACATAGGGGTTTATATTTAAGGTGGTGAGCTTATCTATAATGCCCGAGTGGGGTATTGTATCGAAGGCTTTTGCGAGGTCCAGGAAGGCTGTGTGGACCACCTTCCCCTCGTCAATGGCCTTGGTGACTGTTTCAAAGAAATCAACCAGGTTTAAGAGGCAGGATCTGCCCTTAGCAAAGCTGAACTGGGTAGGATCCAGTGTCTGTAGGTCCCCAATATCTTTATTTATGAGGTCCATGATGATCCTTTCCATAGCTTTGCAGACCAAGCTAGTCAGGCTTATGGGGCAATAGTTTCCAGGATCCGTTGAGGCACCACCTTTGTGGAGAGGGACCACTGTTGATGTACGCCACTCTTTGGGTACATATCCTGTAGTAAGGCTGAGATTGAACAGTAGTTTTATGTTTGGGTTTAGCTCTTCTTGGAGTTCATGTAGGTTGCAGCCCGGGACACCGTCTGGTCCCACTGATGCTGTGTTTTTTGCTTTGGAGAGGGCAGCTCTTACCTGAGCATCTGAGATGTCAGGGGGGCAGCGCTCTGCTGGGATAGATATTTGCCCTTTTGGGAGGGGGGGGGGGGAGTTTGCTCTGAACCTGTCAGCTAGGATGTTGGCAATGACTGTGGGTTCGGTGTATTTTGTGTCATTTTGGACTAATTCTGAGCATATCTGGGAATTCCCACCCAGGTTCCTAACATAACTAAAGAAAGCCTTGTGATTATCCTTAGTGTCCTGTGCAATTTTTCTCTCGAAGCTGGCCTTAGACGATTTTATGAGTGCCCGTAGTTTTTTTGCTAATACTGATCAGATATACCTTCCCTTTTTGGGATTTTGCTCTATCATGTAGTAGCTTCCTCCTTCTATTGTATAGTTTGTTTATGGCTGGGGTCCACCAGACAGAACGTCTGCCTTTGGAGGATTGGGTCTTGGTTTTATTTGGGATTGCATGATCCATGCATTCCTGAAGGTGTTCATAGAATGCATTTATAAAGGATTCTGTGGTCTGGGCCGTATTTTCCACAAGCCAGGGGGCTTTGAAGGATTCCACCTCGGTTTTGAGGAGTGTGAAATTTGCTTTAGAGAAGTTTTTCACTGTGGTTTTCAGGGCAGGGGGTGGAGTCGGGATGTGAATATCCAGCGAGATTAGTTTATGGTCTGATCTTACCAATGAGGGATACACTTCTGGTCTGGATCATCCCCATGTTGGTGATGATCAGGTCCAGTATGTCTTCCCCTCTTGTGGGAGGGTAACAAGTTGTTCCATAGCATTTGAGTTTATAAATTCTAGGAACCTTTGGGCTAGGGTGTTGGAGCTAGAGTAATGCTCCCAGTCTATGTTTAATAATAAAAGAGATAAAAAATGTCTGTGCCTTTTGGTGAGAATGTCAGAAAACTGCACCTCATTTTGGATTTAAGAGTCAATTAATTCAAAACCCTGTCACAGAGGTGCCAGTTGAATGCATTGCTATGAACATTGTGTTGTCCCTGTAAATAGGTTTATATAATTTTATCTAAACTCATTTGATCAAGCCCAGTTGATCTAAAACTCATTTAATCTAAAGTTAATTTCCTGTAAACTCATCAAAGACTTACTTCACAATACATATATGATAAAAATAGCACCCCCATGTAGGCAGCCTTTTCCCCCATACCCCCGTTACTTACAGAGAGAAATATGTGTGTTATATATATATATATATATATATATATATATATATATATGTATGGGTCTCCTTCATATGGTTGAACTTTCAAAAGTTCGACTTTCATATGGCCAAGACCATATGATCGAACTTTTGAAAGATTGAATGTTCCTAACGGAGATCTCCATACAGCGCAAAATGGGAGGATTTCCCTTTTCTGCACTGTAGTGCGATCTCGGAGTTGGTATATATAAATAGCAGGGGGGTGAAAGGTGCGGGTGGGGGACTTAATCCCCTTCTAAAATCTTTCAGGTAATTTTTTTTCTTTTTTTTTGTTACTATTTTATTAGATGCTCAAACTTATATATATAAAAGATACATATATATATCTATATATATATATATATATATATATATATATATATATATATATATATATATATATCCTAGAGACTGCTGATCACCAGATAGAGACTGCTGATCACCAGAAAGCCTAATAACTGCTTTATAGATGACCGTTTGGAATCTGTGCTTATATTTTGATTCTGGTGAGAGTTTGAGCAGAGTGCATTGATTCCTGACTGTTGTTGGCTGGAGAGTGAGTATCTGTGCTTATTGTACCTGATTGGTCTGGTTGCTATTCACGGAATCTACCAGAAAAAGGCTACAAGCCTACTGAACCTTGCATCATCTGGAACAAGACTGTAGATCACCAGACAGGCTGTGGCCTGCAACTCTTCTTGGGATTGGTGCTAACATTTTGCTTTTGATGAGAGAAGAAGCAAAGGAGTATTGTATCCCAACACCGTGAAGCTGTGGTGAGACCAGCATTGGCAGTAGCCAGGTAGTTGCCATTCATGCGACTCCCCTCTTTTCATCATTCTTGACAAGCTAATCCTTTGTTTTCAGTAAGCACTGCTTGATTTGTTTCTAACTTCAGAATATCTGCCTAAATACTTCATCTTTAAATTTTCAGGGTCTATGTATTAGTTTCCTCTCAAGCGTTTGGCAGTGCTCTGTACAAACAGACACCTTGAGTAACATTTTTCCTGTAAAAGCACAATTAAAATTTCTCCAATATCTAGTTGCACACAGGACAACTAGTTTGCAGTGACAAGCACTGTCCACATATTTGCAAACCAGATACTTCTGACAGTGAGTGATACTCTCACTCCAACAGCCTAATCAATAAAAAAAGAGTCTGTTGCCATGGATATGAACTTTCCTACTGTCTCCATTATTGGCTTTGTGGATATGGGCATCCTGAGACAATGTAGAAATTGCTTTATGTTTACTCACAACCATATAATTCTCAAACTGATATGGTATGTGAGAGATGTATTTACACAACGTCACTGGAGGCAAAGCACTCACATAAAAGTACTCCTAATGTCAATAAGGTTGTCATTAATACACATGCTGCAGTCATCACACACAGTTCAAAGTAGACATATAGACCCACATATGCCAAGCACTTAAATGTAACCTTCTTAAACCACAAAGAACTCCTATACAAAGTATACATAAGAAATACCCTCAGCAGCCCCAAAAACACTCTTTCAAAACTACACCCATATCATCACATAGAGGTACATCTCATGGGGCCTCTACCTCTAAGCCCATAAGGCAAGTCAGCACACAATACAACATTCTATTCATTGGAGACTCCATTGTGAGACACACTGATGTCCATCCCACGAGGCTGAGTAAGGAGAAAGTTACAGCCATTTGCTTATCAGGGGCTATGATCCACCACATTAAACATGCACTCACGTCATTGGACCACAATTCCCAATATGACTCAGTCATAGTCCATGTTGGGAGTAAATGACCTGAGACATACCTCTCTAGACAATGTGAAGAGAGACATCATAGAGCTCTTGGAATATGTGTCTCAGGCTGGTATGAGCCTAGCATTGAGCAGCATTTTACCTTCTCCAAAGATGTTGCCACAATATGAACAAAATATGATTGACTTTAATAATTGGCTTAGTTTCTGTTGTCTTTCTAAGGGGGTGCAATATGTGTCAGCATGGAAGATGGTAAACATACCACGCTGCTTTGCCAGGGATGGTCTGCACCTTTAACCTCTAGGCTTTCAAATATTAGCTAAAACATGGTCTTCCCCCATAGTGCCTTTTTTAGGCAATGCTAAACTGAAATGACATAGCAAATCAAAACCAAGAAAATCTAAAGGTATTACTGCTCAGTGCTAGGAGTCTAAACAAAAAAACTCCACTCCATAGAGACTCTCTTTATCCCTGAGAATGCTGATGTCGTTGTGGTCACTAAGACGTGGTTTAAAGCCACGGAGAGCACACCAACAGTGGAAGGTTCTAATGCCTTCCACACATCTAGACCAGCTCCTTCACAGCCAGGGACTAAAGGTGGAGGTGCCTCTATTTACATCAAAAATAAATGTACTTCAAGGCTGGTCAAACAGGACAATGCACTTGAGCTGCTCCATGTTCAAATCACCATAGGTAAAATCCAGTATCTCTTCCTTGAAAGCTATAGGTCCCCCTCTACGACCCAGGAAACCCATTTAAACTTATTAGAAACACTAACCATCCAACCCAATACAATATTCACGGGTGACTTTAATTACCTCACTATTAACTGAGAATTCTATACGACATCAAATGTACATGCACAGACATTCCTGGATTCTGTAAACACAAGCTCCCTGGACCAGATAGTTAGTACACCATCCAGGGGTGTAACCATACTGGATCTGGTCCTCACTAATATAGGAGAGTGCTGCACACCCCCTACTGTAATGCCTTCCCTGTTAAGGTCTGACCACAAAATGGTTTCCTTGGAAGTAAAAATAAAACCTGGACCTCATCTCAACCAAGAATGTTCAAGAACTATTCTAAGGCTAACCTCCTGCTATTAAGTGAGAGCCTGGCAAAATCTCAAGCCCTTATAAACCCTGAGAACATTTCTGCCTATGCAGAACTGTTTACAGAAAGCCTGTACAAGCATGTTAATAGCTGCACAGAGGCAGCTGTACCCACCTGGAAGAAGTACAGAACTAACTCAAAAAAAGATCCCCTGGTGGAATCATAAAATCAATTGGATGTATAACAGGAGGAAGAAAATCATGGCAGAAATTAGGAGGTGCGGCACCCAGAAGGATTAAAGCACTCTTATCAAACTAAACAAATGACTCAGAGGACAAATAAAGTCTACCAAAGCCAAATTTGAGGTAAGTTTGGCCTCCCAGGCCAAGAACAACCAGAAAGCATTCATTAGCTATGTCTGCAACCTGAAAAGCAATACACAATTGTGTGCAGAGCTCATTGTAAACAGAGCCACCTACACTGAGCCAGAAGATATAGCAAACCTCCTGGCTGATAAATTCAGCTCCAACTGTACTCCTGTCTCCCCCTCAACCTTCCCTCAGGAAATATCATCAAATATAACTCCCCCTACTATCACTAGGGAACAGGGCATTAATGCTCTCTCTAAGACAAAGAACACTGCATCAATGGGTCCAGACAATATCCCAGAATGCCTTCTAAATAGCATGAAACATGACCTAGCAAGGCCTCTGGAATTACTGTTTAACTGTAGCCTCCAAACAGGCTTCATAGCTTGTGGATGGAGAAAGGCAACAGTCATCCCTCTGCACAGAGATGGGCCATCTACACACCCTGGAAACTACAGACCCATAAGTCTCACTAGTCTTATATGTAAAGCCATGGAACGGATTATCATGGAGAAGATCAATAGAGATAAAGTAAACCTGCAGACACTGGACTCAACTCAGTTTGGTTTCACAAGGGCAGATCATGCCTACTCAGCCGGGTGGACTTCTTTGAGAAGGTCACCAAAGCAATGGATGAGAGCAAAATTGTTCACACTGCATACCTTAACCTGGCCAAGGCATTTGACACAATGCCCCACTCTGGCATTGTTGACAAACCCAAGAGTTTAGGTACAAACCTGTATGTCAACTGGTGGGTATCCAACTGGCTCACAGACAGGATCCAGGAAGTTAGAATTGGGGAGTCCACCTCTACAAATAGGCCAGTCACAAGTGGAGTCCCTCATGGATCAATCTAGGATGCTCCTTTATGGCATTTACTTCTCAGAAGTCAAGGCCAATGTCAGTGGTCTCTGGCTGACTAAATTTGCAGATGATTGCAAATTAGGAGCTGTCATTGAATCTCACACTAACACAGATGTTCTCCAGGAGTGGCTGACACAGACAAACAACTGTTGCCAGAGATATGGACTAAAAGCAAATGCCAAGAATTGTATAATTGTATCCTTTGGGAAGTCATCCATCCTTGGTAACTCTCATATTGACATCACACCCCTTAGAGTCAGGGACATAGTGACACACATAGATAGTAATCTAGTCTTTCACGTGTCTACAGTGGTGAGGAAATCATTATATGTTGCACAAATTATAAACAAAGGTAATGCAGCTAAGTCCAAGGAAGCCATTGTTCTACTGTATTATGCATTAATCAGACCTATCACTGAGTACAATGCACCCTTGGTGATGTACCTAACCTGGCATATCCGACAACTGGAATGTCCGTAGAGGTTCCTCGCTAAAAGAATACAGGGTATAAGTAATATGTCCAATTAAAACCTCCTCAAGCCCCTATCCCTATATTCTGTCTCCTACAGGCTTTTGAGGGGAGATCTATGCCTGGTATACAGGGCATTGTCAGACCCCACTCTGATGGACCACCTGAATATCCACAAAACAAACAGTAGCAGAATTATCCTTTCTAAAGACTTAAAGCTTGCCTGTGGTATAAATAGGACCTGCTGGAGAGACAGGAATGTATCCCAGAGATTACCCTGTCTCTGGAACTGGCTCTCCGTCCATGTGAAGCAGAGTTCCTCCCTAACCAAATTCAAGTGCAACTTGGACAATTGGATGGGAAAGTGGGAAATTCATCCCTGATTTAGTACCTCTCTCTCTAATGCAAACAGGTAACCTGTAAATGGTTCATCTCCCAGGCCCATGCTTACACTTATTAAGGGTATCAGAACTTGTCAGGGATCTGGGATGCATGGCTAGGCTTAAAAAGGCCCTTGTGGTCATTAGCCTAGTAAACACGTATGATATATATATATATATATATATATATATATATATATATATATATATATATATATATATATATACACAGTGGACACCCCTGTTAAAATGCCAGGTTTTTGTGATATAAAAAAATGAGACCACAATAAATCATTTTAAAAGTTTTCCCATCTTTAAAGTGAACTATAACCTGTACATTTCAATTAGGGGAAAAATAAAAAAAGTACAATAAACTGGTTGCATAAGTCTGCACACCCTTAAACTAATACTTTGTTGTGTGTGCACACCCTTAAAGTAATACTTTGTTGAAACACCTTTTGATTTAATTACAACATTCAGTCTTCTTTGGTATACACCTGCCATTAATTAAAGAGACTCTGATTAACGCCAAATAAAGTTAAGCTGTCCTAGTAGGATTTTCCTGACATTAACTCAGTTGCCCGCTACAGCAAAAGCCATGGTTCACAGACAGCTTACAAAGCATCAAAGGGATCTCATTGTTGAAAGGTATCAGTCAGGAGAAGGGTACAAAAAAATTTCCACAGCATTGAATATACCATGGAACACAGTGAAGACAGTCATCAACAAATGGAGAAAATATGGGACAACAGTGATGTTGCAAAAAACTGGACATCCCTCCACAATTGATGAAAAGACAAGACTAAAACTGATCAGGGATGTTGCCAAGAGACCTACATCAACACTGAAGGAGCTGCAGGAATTTCTGGCAAGTACTGTTTGTGTACTGCATGTGACAACAATCTCCCATATTCTCCATATGTCTGGACTATGGGGTAAGCAAGGTTGCAAGACGGAAGCCTTTTCTTATACAGAAAAGCATCCAGGCCCAGCTAAAATTTACAAACCAATGCATCAAGTCTCACAAAGGCACGTCTAAATTGTGTTATGGTCTGATGAGACCAAGGTTGAACATTTTGGCCACAATTCCAAAAGGTACGTTTGGCGCAAAAACAACACTTTGCTGGAAATGGGGCTTTAGTCCAGGTGGAGGGAATTATGAACAGTTCCAAATACCAGTCACTTCTGGCCCAAAACTTTCAGGCATCTGCTAGAAAGCTGAAGATGAAGAGGAATTTCACCTTCCAATACAACCATGACCCCAAGCATACATCCAAATCAACAAAAGAATGGCTTCACAAGAAGAAAATTAGTTTTGGAATGGCCCAACCAGAGCCCAGACCTAAATCCAATAGAAAATCTGTGGGGTGACTTGAAGAGGGCTGTGCACAAAAGATGCCCTTGCAATATGACAGATTTGGAGTGCTGAACTGGAATGCTATGTACTCATAATAATGAATGTAAAGCATGATCCATTATTATGAGATTGTCATTGTAACTGGAGATCGATGTACAGTGAGGATCGGAGAATTTACCAATTTTCTGACTGTTGTTTGATCTCTCACTTGATATATATCATTTGCAGGGGTTGTGGGGGATGCAGGGTGGCTTGCCCCCTGTAAAACAGTAAAAACTTGTGATGTAGAAGTCAAATTCTTACAGCACATTAAACTGAATAGCGTGAATGCCTGACTTCACCTTTTCCTATTTCAAATATGAAATGTGGACTTCAGATAAAGGAAATTTGACATATAGATGTAAAAACATTTTCGTTTTTGACGTTTTATTTTGTTGTATTAAACAATCAAAGAAGTGCCATTCATAGTTTTGATAATAAACATATATATATATATATATATGGGTTCCTATGAGTTAAACGACACGTCGTTCCATCGACAGCCGGCAGATGGACTTCAAGTAACCGAAACGTGAAAGGAATGAAACCTGAAACCAACGAACATGAGTTAACCGAACGTCAAAGGAACGAAAACCGAAATCAACGAAAGTCAGTAAACCGACACCGATGCGGAGGTAAGCGAAATGTGTAAGGGATGTGTATGTATGCAGTAGTGACGGACGTTAGGGTGCGAGTAAGGTAAGTGTGCGATGTACACGGTCTGTGGGGATGGGGTGGGTTAAGTGAGTTAGGGTTAGGGCTCGGGTCGGGTAAGTGTGTAGTAGTGATATCTTGTGGGTTAGGGGTGGGTTAAGTGAGTTAGGGTTAGGGCTCGGGTCGGGTAAGTGTGTAGTAGTGATATCTTGTGGGTTAGGGGTGGGTTAAGTGAGTTAGGGTTAGGGCTCGGGTCGGGTAAGTGTGTAGTAGTGATATCTTGTGGGTTAGGGGTGGGTTAAGTGAGTTAGGGTTAGGGTTCGGGTTAGGTGAGTGTGCGAGAGTGACGGACCTTAGGGTTAGGGTTTGGGTCAGGGTTGTCGATAGGTGTGCATGTCAGGTTTAGTGTTGCTTTGGTAGGAGTTTGGTTTGCTTGTGTTGTGTGTGTGGTGTTATATATATATATATATATATATATATATATATATATACACACATACGTATATATATATATATATATATATATATATATATATATATATATATATATATATATATATATCTACAGTAGATGAATATGATTTTCTTAAAGTAGCTTATCCCAGGACCCCCACAATTTTCGGCATCCCCAAGATACACAAAAATATTTATGACCCTCTATTGAGACCTATTGTGGATGCCAACGCATCCAAAACTCTCCCCAGGCTAAGTATGTTGATTTTCATACCAAAGGGGTACTTGGTAATCACAGATACCTATTCAAAGATTCCTGGGAATTTTCTCTAAGGTATCTAATGACCTTTATTCTGATGATCTGTTGTCTGTAGCAATAGATGTTCAGGACTTGTTCTTAGCTCTCACCCACGAAAAAGGCCTAGAAATATTTTATGAATTTCTATGTTCAAACTCGGGGTTTGACCACACTAAGATTCTCATTATCAGAATACTAATGGAGGCCATTCTAGAAAACAATTTTATAGAGTTTGAAAATCATTTATTTAGACACAGGAAAGGAGTAGCAAAGGGGGCCAATTGTGCCCCTGTTTTGCCAATCGGTCCTAGCACAGTGGGAGAACAACATAGTCTTTAGTTCTGAATTTGTCAACAGTCAGTTTTTAGATGACTTCATTATTTTTTTGGACTAAAACTAGGGAGAGGTTAGACCAGTTCTTCCAGTTTTTAAATTCTAGCACATATTTTTTGAAATTCACCATGGAGGTACAGGAGTACAGGGTCAACTGTCTGGATGGTTCTATTACCAAAGACAAAACCCAGATGAAATTTGAGTCTACTCTGTTTAGGAAACCTACATAATCAAACTCCCTCTTCCATTTCAATAGCTGCCACTCGTTTCATCAGAAGAGGTCTTTGGTGAAGGGAGAATGCGTGGGACTAGCCCACACGATGAGTAATGATATTGCTTTTCAGGAAGAATGTTCTATATTAAGGGGAATGCTTGAGACAAGAGGGTACCTGGGTCTCGTTTTGACTAACATATTTAAAGAAGTTGAAAAAAAAAGACTGGAGGGACATTTTAGTCCATTGCTGGGGTCTATGAACAGTGGAGTTGGGTCTAAAAGGAACTGTAGGAAAATATCCCAGGTTAACACAAGTGCCTTTCAGAAAGCCCTAGTGTTACCTTAGAACTTGCACTTTCAAGGCATTTGGAATATTATTAGCCGTAACTGGAGCATTTTTTGGTGGATCAATACCTCCTAAAAAAAGTAAGGAGGACACCAGACATCATTTACAAGAAAGAGTTTTGTTTTAAAAGACTATTAGAGAGAACATCAGCCATCAGTTCTGTAGGGGGGACTGGCCACATGTGGCCAGTGCTCTCAATGCAGATATATATAGGAGGCATCAAGCACCTGTGGGAGGGGGGGTCATCAAACTTACACATAGGTATTTTTGAAATAGCAGGGGGATTGCATATGTTGCCAAATTTCAAGAATGTGAATGTTTTTATTCTGGTAAAATAGAAAGGTTATTTAGCAATAAGATGTACTGACATCAGTATGATACCCTAAAGGGTGACAATAGGAATGTATCCGCTAAATATATATCCAAAAATACCCCTCTCATAATTTTAAGTATATTGCTATTGACAATGCTGATTTAGGTCCCAGAGGTGGGCCATCTGATGTCTTTCTTGAATAGAAGGAATTGAGATGGCAGTTGAAGTGCAATGCCACCATTCCCCCAGGCATCAATGAAACTATTTCTAGTAGTAGTGCATTGAAATTAAAGCCTGAGTTTGCCTTGTAGGGAAAGAGTAGATAAAGGTATGAAATTTACTATTTGAGTTGCATTAGTGTATCTTCATTAGATTTCAATAGTGTGTTTTGTCTTTTTATTATTTACATTTTATGGAAAGTGTTAGGAAATGCAAATTTGACTATTTTGTTGTATTTTTGTGGATGATTTTAACTAGGTTTATAATCTTATTTTATAAACCAGTGTTTTGGCTTCTTTAAATATCAGGGTTTTTAAATGGTGCAGTTAATTGCTAATTAGTCAGATCATGTGGTCCATTTTGATCATATTTTAAGGACTGGAGTGGGTTTGGCTGTTGTTCTGGTGAATTCAAAGTGTACAACTGATGAAAGTGCTTAATTTGTGGTTTAATAAAGTGCTACAGTATACGGGTCCAAAACACACACACATACACACACATATATATATATATATATATATATATATATATATATATATATATATTTATATATGGATCTACATCTAATAATCGAAAGCCCACTTGCCCACTTACCCAAAGAAAATGTTACCGAGATGACAGCACTGAATTGTTAATTTACTGAACAATCATACTACCAAATTTTTTTACAGGTAAGTACACACTTGGCTATCATAGAATGAGGAAACACACAGTATTATGTAAAACCCCCCAATGTGGATAGTTGCACCCCCATACTCCCCCTAACTAAATGTATCAACTCCAGGATTGCACTACAGTGGGAATAAGTCAAATTACCCCATGTTGGGCAAGTGCATACTTACCCTGTTAAAAAAATTTGATGATATGATCATTCTGTAAAATAATGGTTCAGTGTTGTCATTTCAGTAAAGTCATCTTC
This sequence comes from Protopterus annectens, assembly GCF_019279795.1. Classification (NCBI taxonomy): domain Eukaryota; kingdom Metazoa; phylum Chordata; order Ceratodontiformes; family Protopteridae; genus Protopterus; species Protopterus annectens. Next base: position 1,439,907,372 of record NC_056737.1, read on the forward strand.
GGGTAAGTGGGGTCTCCATTATTAAAAGTGCACCCATTAATTTATATATATATATATATATATATATATATATATATATTAATATATATATATTAATATATATATATATATATATATATATATATATAGTGTGTGTGTGCGTATATATATATATATATATATATATATATGTGTGTGTGTGTGTGTGTGTGTGTGTGTGTGTGTGTGTGTGTGTGTGTGTGTGTCGATATATATATATATATATATATATATATATATATATATATATATATATTATATATATAGTTAGATATAGATAGATATATGTTGCTGTGCATATAGACACACACACACACACACACACACACACACATATATGAATATACACTAACGACATTGTCACACAACATTGTACAAAAATAAGTACACCATACACGGTGAATCAGTGCTGCAGCAAGAACACAATCATCTACATTTCTGGGATAAAACATGATGCTGATGATTACAATCCACACATGCTGTGCTAGAGTCACTTCCATATTAATTCCTGATAAAACAGTAACACTTCTACACTTTTCAGTGAAATGAGTTTACATGAAATGAACTTCAGATGAAATGAGTTTTAGATCAACTGGGATGGACAAATGAGTTTAGATGAAGAACTTTAGATAACATAATATAAATCCCTAATAATAATAATATCTAGCAGTGGGTAACAGTGTATACTCATAATATTGGGCTATGCTACTGCATTTTCAGATGCAGTGTCTTTTAAAAAAAAAACTTAATGCTACTGCTATTTTTCAGAGTATTTTTTCTACAAAGATACTTACTTGCCAAGACATTTCTTTTTGTAATGGGTATAACATCAGTTTTCTCATTACTTTAAAGACAAAGACTTGAAGACACAATTATTCTGTCATTAGACTGATGGATTAGTAGACAGGTTTAATAAAAACACTAAAATCCATGCTAAGGATGGCTATTGATCTAGACGCTGAAAACTACGACAAGTTATTTCCCTACTTATTGTTTGCTGTAATAGAGGGGCAGCAAACTTTAATGAGGTTTTCTTTATTTAAACTTGTGTAATGCCAGCATCTGAGAGGACTTTTTGGCATTGCTAAGGAAACTTGGGAAGAAAATACACAAGTTGAAAGCCTGATAGAACCCTGTATTAGTTTGCAGGATAGACTAAAGCTGATTATGCCGATAGAATAGGAGCATATGCATCCAGGAGATGCAATGAAATTACAAAACAAATGTCCAACATAATGAATTTAACACAGGATATTAAGGATTAACTTTACTGTCCTCAACAGAAAACAAAGTGGCAGGGGCCATTTGAGAAAACAAAGAATAAAATCAATGGTCTGCAATGATAGACAGCTTGGAAAGAGAAAGCTATTTCAAATCCTTCATGTTAATGTAGTCAGGTCATGGTAGGACTTAAGTGGTGACCTTGCAAGGTGAGGGTCATACAAGGACCCTGTGTGTGAAATGCAGTTAGAAGAAAAAAAACTTGAGGGAGATGGATAAAGTATTGAAGTCTCACTCCCAGTTTGAAACAACTGTCTAGAGACTCTTTTTGGTCTAGTATTGACAAGTGCACAGAATGCATGGGGTCCTGGGCTCAATCCCCAGATAAGGGTCTGTGGTCTCCTTTCTTGTTAAGCTGTCAGTACAATACTATGTAAATTGGTTGTTTTGCATAGCATGCTTGTGTTTTCAAAAAGTCACCATCATGATGGTTTCTTAGTTGAAAGGAAAAGTCAAGTTCCTAACTCTCCAGAGACTTTCTGTTGGTCAATGGCATTGACAAATGCACAGAATACAGCGGATCCTGGTCTCATATTTGATGTTACTGCTGATTACATATGTCAGAATTCACATGTGTATATTTGCTCAGTTCTGACTGATAAAAAGCCACTTGACCTTCTACGTATTTGGCAATATAAACTATACTTACACACACATACACACACACACACATATATATGTATATATATATATATATATATATATATATATATATATATATATATATATATATATATATATATATATATATATATAGGTATAGCTATCTATATAAATATATAGATATATATGCATTTATTTATTTATTTAATTATTTTACCTTTGTTGACCAGGAAAGTCTGACTGGACACATGTCCATTTTCAGTGAAGGCCCGGGGAGAAAAGCTTCAGTTAAATACATACATGTCCAAGCAGATAAGAAACAATGGTATTTAAATAAACATAAGGCAGAATGACATTATAAATTATCAGACAGTTCATAGTACAAGCTCATAGCAATATATAACATTTACAGGCATCACACATCTTAACTGCTTGCAGTACTTTACAAATGTATACATACAGTTTGTTGTGCTATATGTAGACATTTGTAGACATATACATATGGTATATTAAAGTCAACTTGAACCAAAGCTTGAAGAGTGGGTTATAAATAAACAAAGAGTGGGTTATAATAAATAAATAAGACAAATATATATATATGTGTGTGTATCTAAGTCTTTAGATATATATATATATGCTATGGAAACAAAACTTTTCACTTCTAGTTAAAAATTTAGTGAACTGTCATACAAAGCAGATAGACCTAAATTTTGCACCTTTTTTCAAATGTTCAGACCGAAGTAAAATAAGCATCCCTTTGATAATGCCCCATTTACATTTAGTCTGACACTTTTAATGGCAGCTACCTGGAAGTCACATAGCACAAATCTTACATTATTCTCAAAACCATTTTCCGAAAGTAGATGAAAAATACAATGCCACATAATGTTATAACATTTTAAGTCTTCTTTGACATTAGCAGGACATCAATGGCACAGACTTGCTGTACCCACCATATTTCACTAACCTGTACATACTGTACAGCTGCCTACAGATTACACTTTTATAAAAGTACATGCCATCCATCATCCATATTGTGGCTCTACTTAGATCAAATAAATTATTGACAGTAGTAAACACTACCACTGTGTTATCTGATGCATCATCCATGACTTTCTTTTCAAGGAAGTAGCCAGTCTTCAAAGGGAACATGCTAAGATCTAAGTTTTCTAACGTAATGTCAGATTTAGTCTCTGTAGTACAAAGTTTTGTACATATTTGTCTCACTTGTTGCAACAAAACCTTTCTGTTTGAGAAGTTGGGAACAAAATCTACAGAAATAGAAGCAATTGCATCATTGACTAGCAAGCAGGGTATAACATGTGAAATGGCGGCTCGGTGTTTTAATTCCAAACATAACGCGTACTTCTCTATTTCTATGGGATCACCTGCATGGCTATAAGCGACAGACTTTAACTGTTCTCCATTTCTTAATGAAATTGTTACAGCACGCCCTTTACTTTCATATGATGCGTTATATTTACAACACCAGTATTTTTTCGTTTTTAAAGTACAGTCTAAATTGTACACATAACCCTTATGTCATTAGCACTGGTTTGCCTTTTTGTGACATTGTGTTGTAAAGCTGTCCGATGGGACCTGGACTTGTAAAAGTGATATCCGGCATAGTTTATGTTTGCATTTCCTTGGTTTGTGGTACGCAGTATGATGTCTTAAAGGCATACTACCCTTTTTATACTTTATGTGGCTTCATGCAACATTTTAAGCTATGATGTTATGACTTTTCGATGTTATACCATTTTGCTGTTACAATCTTGATGTTTAGGGTTTTTGATACTCTGGTTGTTCAATTATATCAAATAGATTCATATATATATATATATATATATATATATATATATATCTATATATATCTATAAACACACACACACACACACACACACACACATATATATATATATATATATATATATATATATATATATATATTTATATACACACACACACACACACACACACACACACACATATATGTATGTGTTTATATATATAAATATATATATATATATATATATATATATATATATATATATATATAGCTCCAGTAAATAAGATTTACAAACCCAAATATTGAAGTCCTTATCAGTGAAAAAAGAATGCAAACATTGACAGGTAATCATGCATGCACTAAGGACATGACTCAGCATATGCAAAAATAAAGCAAACATGAAAAACATACTTTTATAGAGGGAGGGGGCAAACCCCCTTCCACCATATGTTACCACTATTGGTTTTATAAACTAATGCAAGATCACACAATCTAGGGAAAGGGTATATTCCCCAGTCCCAGAAACTGTGTGATCTCACCAAGCTGTCAGCCATCTGCTTATCTGGCCAAATTGTGTTGACTTAACAGATATCAGCTATGAGCAAATGTGACCATATTTGGTGGTGTCATGTATAGAAATATATATATATATATATATATATATATATATATATATATATATATATATATATATATATATGTATATATATATATATGTATATATATATATATATATATATATATATATATATATATATATATATATATATATATATATATATATATATATATATATATATATATATATGTATATGTTTAATATATGTCTATAGTTCTCTCTCTCTCTCTCTCTCTCTCTCTATATATATATATATATATATATATATTTTTTATAAAATGTGTCTACTTCAAATGCTCGAAGTTGCAGAACATCGAATCACATATCGTCGAGGAAGAGATGATTGATGTTTTACAACTTCAAACATGAAAGTGGACTAAATTAAAAAAGATAAAAACTCTGTCTGTAAGTTTTTGCTGGGTGGCAAGCACCCCTGCACCCTCCACCCCTCCTGCTTCTTAAATATACCAACTCCAAGATCGCACTACAGTGAAGAGAATGGAAAATTTCCCATTCCATGCCATTCTCTTTACTGTAGTGTGATCTCGAAGTTGATATGTTTTAGTAGTACTGGGTGTGGGGGGTGCAGGCGGCCTTGCCCCCTGCAAAAATGTAAAATAAGTTTTCACGTTTTATTTATTTTGGTTTTATTTTTAGTTAGATATTACAGAACTTTGATCCTCTGGTCCTCGATGATCACAGGTTCGATGTTCTGCAATTTTTATACTCTGCAGGGGACCCATATAGATATAATATATGTGTGTGTGTATATATATATATATATATATATATATATATATATATATATATATATATATCTATAATCGATACACACACACACACACACACACACACATACATATATATATTTATGCTCTGTCCCATGATTACATATGTATTGCGTACACAAGTTATTTTACATGCTGCAATATATTTCTTTTGTATCAAATAGTGAACAGCTTTCTGAAATTCATGTTTTCCTTTCCTTACCTTTGCATTGTACTGACAGCACTTAACAGATTTTAGACTGGATCTAGCCCACTACTTGAATGCTTTCAACTGTATTATTTTAAAATTAAACAACTTTTTTAATAGTAATGAAGAGTGCCACGCTTTACAGCTTAAAGCTTGTTTATCTGCTTACACAGAGTTCTATGAATTGTATGCTTATGTGAAAACTTAGGTCAGAAGAAGTGTTGTTAGTGTTTTGTTCCATAAAGATGATATTCCTTCTGAGAGTTCAGAATCCTCACATCTCTTTAGCATATTTGCTTTTTTCTAGTTCTTCTTGAAGATTTTTAGACACTTATTTTGTTTTGTTTTATTGACTTTATCTTTGAATCAGCTACATCTTTTGATTTCTGATACTAGCAGATCAGGTAACTTTTGCTTTGATGTCCATATCAGAGATAAAATTAATTACTGAAACAGCTACTCATTAGATTAATTTTCCTCAGACATAATTTTAGAAAATATCATTACTAAAATATAGATCGATGCCCTTTGCTTAGTACTTTCTTTCTTACTAACTTTTTTATACGTTATGTTCCTTTTCTGCCCAACTAAATTAATCAGCAGTCACTTCAAAAACACTCTACAGGTGTCAGAGCAATGTTTTTTTTTCGATCTCTGAAACTTTATAATCAGTCTTTCATTTCTTTTTTTTATTTTTTATTTTGTATGTAGCAGAGGAAGTTCTATACCAATTCAATGAAGTCAGACCATTTTCCCTGTACAGAACAGTACAATATATCTGGGCTGCTGTCACACATTTTAAATATCTCTCTCACACATCATTCACCGCAGCTGCTGTTCACAGGACTCATTATGTAAAGTGCGATGGGAACCAAGAAAAAATCTTCACTTAGCTGGCTTCTAGAAAAGTCTCATTAATAAGAGATTTAGAAACATTCTTCAGAAAGGTTACAGCACATGAAATAAAAGCAAAGAGCTTCACTCATGCTTTGTTTTTTTTTTTTTACTTTCAAGTGTCAGTTAGTTTTAAACTGTGGAAAGCTAAAACTATGACAGACAAAAAGAAAGCTAAATGCATACATTTTGCTTGTAACATGTTAAGTGGAGAACTTTTTCTTATTTCTACTTCTACAGTAATATTTTGTATCTTAATCAGCTTTTCAACTCTGCATTGCTTAAATATTAATGATTTTTTTTCAACTTTCTTGACTAAGATGTTAAGGAAGATTTTTACTCTGCTACTTTGGAATAATAATGTGATTTTTGTTTGATGGTTAAATATTAAAAAAAGTCATATGCAGAAATGTATAATGTCTGGGTTGCATAATTTAACAGTTCAACAATTACCTTTTCAGATGATATTACTGTGTATGTTCACTTTAGGCTTTAAAATGAGAACACGCCAAGTTGTGATAGAACCTTCAGGAACAGCAGACCAATGCCCTCACCTGATTGAGTCTATACCTTGTGAGGATCCAGTTTGCTATCGGTGGCATATTTTGGAGAAAGGCCCTTGTGAACGCAATAGTGCAGAATGTGGACGAGGTTCACGATTCCAGAAAGGTGTATGTCGTGATGAAAGAGGTAATAATAATATACAACTTCTTAGACTTATATGCTGCTGGATTTATTCCCGTTTGTACTAAGCAAAATCTGAAATTTTTGAAGAGTAAGTATTGCATAATGAGTCAATATAGTATTTCTTTTACTTACCACAAACTGCTAAATTAAGTACAAATTGTATTCCTTTTGCAAATAATTTCAACACAACACAAAAAAACCTCTTAAGTTCATTGTATTTTTCTACCTTCACATTTAACATTTGTTTTTGTCTTTCAAGTATATAGCTATTTCCAAAACCATGAAATAGAAAAGAAGCCAACAGTTCATAGAAATACAGGAGCTGAAAAAAAAAACTGTACTGGTGTAGTTTGTGCAAATAAGTAGTGTCTAATTTAAGTTCCAGATGCAGGACTTACCAATACCATAGTTGCACATTACAGCTTAATGCTGCCTGGTGTGCCGTGAATGTATTTCATTGGTTTCCAGAGGGTTGCACCTCCCTGGTACCCTCTGGTATGTGTGCTTCTCTCCTGCTCCTCCAGATCTCAAAATGTACCCCTTCCATGGAAACAACACGCCAAGGAAAATGAAATACTATAACTGTATTTGCATTTTCTCCAAGTTGACGAATCTTCAACTGTACCATATTTGGAGATTGACGGTGCAGAAAGGCATAGTCAAACAGAAATTGTACTTTGCTTTTGTTGGTATCTTTACTGTTAATATGGTGGATATCTGAGTTGGCAGACATTATTGCCAATATGTTTAGGATTGACATTTCTCCCAGACCTCAGTCCGGATGTAGCATGGCTGCAAATTTGAAAAGTTCTAATTCTACATGTGGCCAGTTATACTAAAATTCAAGACATGACTTTCTGTATGGAGGACGAAAAAATCTTTTCACCCTTTTTCAGGAAACTTTGCTTCCTCTTCCTCCTTACTTAGTTGGAGTTTATTATATTTTCTTAACTTATGGAAAGATTGGAACTTGTTTACTGGGAAAATCCGACTGGACATATGTCCTTTTTCACTGGAGGCCCGGGGAGAAAAGCTCCACACTGAAACAACATGCAGAAATAGAATATATCCTTATTATACATAGCACAAAGAAATTAAGTCGGACTGGTTAAGAACAGTTTGTACGCTCAGCTATACAATGCTAATGACTGGATTACTAATTGTATAAAATAAAACATAATAAGGATTTACAATTCAATAAGAAGCAAAAGATTATACATAAGTAGTGAAGCATATTATCAATTAATGATTATTGAACTTCCCAATGAAACCCAGAGAAATTTGTTAACATCTAAAATGTATTGCCAACCAGAATGGTAGCTAGGCAGTCCGGCACTGTGTGTGGTTTCCTGATCTGGCACACCCTAACTCTAATTTGAGGGTCAAAAAGAAGGGTTCTCTAAGACCCGAAGGACCAAAAAAAAAAAGACTGTAGCAGTCTACTTGGTACAGATGTAACAGCTAAATACCAAACAAACTGAAGTTCTGACTACAAATGTAATATCTGCATTTATTTCAGAATGCCAGTTCTCCACTACCACTTTGCTTAACTCTCATGATCACACCCCTTAACATCTTGTGGCCTTAGTTTCTGCCCCCATTGCCTATCCTGCCAACTATGCATGATGGGTGACAAGGAATTATTAATTTGGAGTAGGCAAAGCATTTGATTATAATTATGGAGGTACAAGGCATAGCTATACTCCTTGAGCATAATATGAAACGCTGAAGTGAATGTCTGCTGTACATAAAGTGACATTTTGTAGACCTGTTTTCAAACCACCAGAATCTTTTATATGTCTGTACATCACTGGGAGAGTAAATGGGGTGTATATTAGTTTGTCCAAATGGCCATTCATCAAACATAAATCACCAAATGACTGTTCCTGAATGTTCAAATCAACAAATGTTTTTCCCAGGGCAGTGAGTTACTTGGCCAGCATTAGAAAAATTACCCCTTCCCTCACTTTATTGCAATCTCGGAGTTGGTATATGTAAGTGGGAGGGGGGTGGGGGTATGTTGGCCAAGTAAATCACTGCCCTGGGAAACATGTTTGCTGATGTGAACGTTTGATGAATGGCCACTTAGGTTCATAGGTGTGTACTAGGCTAGCCCATAGAAGTGCCCTGGCATTGTGCCACCCATCGTTAGTTCCCAGTGCCTCTATCGAGTAGAGCCACTGGAGTGATCCCCGGGGTGAACTTTCTATTTCTCATCCACTCATCAAGATTTCCCTTGAAGAGGGCTAGTGAGGTGCTCTGCTTAACATGTATGAGAAGTCTATTGCAGAGCATGGGCATTCTCTGGGTTATAAACCTGTCCCTCCAGCATGTTCTGTTGATTGTGGTAATGAGTTTGAGGTCTCTGGAGCATGTGGTGTGGAGGGATTGGGATTTCTTTACATGTAACATTTCTAACAGAGCTGGGCCAGAGATTGCCTCTTAGTAGACAATATGAGACAGAGAATAGCTGGAGTTTTTTTAGTCTGTCCATGTAGGACATGTGTTTAAGGTCTAGAATCCTCTTTGTGAGTTACTTTTGTGGCCACACCAGCTGTTGCAGGTGTCTAGTGAGGTACATGCCAAATGGGGCATTATATTCTATGATTGGCCTAATGAGTGAAGCATAGAAAGAAATGATGACCTCTTTCTTCCTGGATGCGAAACCGTTGGTAATAAGATGTGCCACACAGAAGGACTTTCTGACCACAGTGGCAATGTGGTGGTCGAAGGAGAGGTTGCTGTCAACCTGTGTCCCCAGATATCTTATAACACCTTCAGTGTTCAGTGGGCTCCCATCAATGTGTTAATTAGTGGGAAATGTGTTTTTCCTAAAGGGGATGATGACACATTTTTTGGCATTAAGCTTAAGGTCATGGTTTTGACACCAGTCATTGGTCTCAGCGAGGTCTTTCTGTAGGTTGTCTGCATCACTTGAGGAGTTAATAATGGCTCCCAGATTGGAGTTGTCTGCGAATCTGGTCAGCCAGAGTCCCTCTGTGTAGACCTGGATTTCTGAGAAGTAGATGCCAAACAGGAGAGGATTCAGGACCAATCCCTGTGGGACCCCACTCGTGACTGATCGGCAGTCTGACTTTTAGTCCGCTACTTTCACTCTGTGGGTTCTCTTTGTGAGCCAATTTGCAACCCACCTAATGACATAGGGGTTGATGCCTAGTTTGCTGAGTTTATCAATAATTCCTGAGTGAAGAATGGTATCAAAGGCCTTGGCCAGATCGAAGTAGGCTGTATGAACTGTCTTACCTTCATCCACCGCTCTGGTGACTGATTCAAAGAAGTCAACCATGTTGTGCATGCATGATCTACTTTTCACAAAACCAAATTGCATGGGATCTAGAGTTTGGAGATTCCTTATATCTTTGTTAATTAGGTCCATGATGCTCTCTATAGCCTTACATATCAGACTCATCAGGCTAATAGGCCAACAATTTCCAGAGTCTGTAGTTGCTCCTCCTTTATGGGGAGGGATGACTGTAGCAGTGCACCATTCAGTAGCCACAAAGCCTGAGGTGAGGCTGTGAGTGAACAGGGCACACAGGTGTGGTGTCAGTTCACTTTGTAATTCATGTAAAACACAGCCAGGGATATTGTCTGGTCCCATGCAAGCTGTATTCTTGGCCTTAGACAAGGCAGATTTAATCTGTACTGCAGTAATGCTGAGTGTCTGACATTCTTCTGGTATTGAGAGTGATCCTTTGGGTGGGGGGGTGGGGGGGTAAAGTTGGCACTGAATCTGTCGGCCAGTATTTTGGAAATATATGTTGGCTCAGTATAGGAGGTTCCATTGTGCAGTAACTCAGAGCAAATCTGTGTATTGTCATGGGGATTCTTGATATAACTATAGAAGGCTTTGTGATTGTTTTTAGTGTCTGCTGCAATCCTGCCTTCATAGCTGGCTTTGGAGGTTTTGATGAGGGATCTCAACTTTTTGTTGAGGCTAATAAGGGAATTTTTCCAGTCTTGGAACTTCACCTTTTTGTGCAACAGCTTCTTCCTTCTGTTGTAGAGTTTGTTAATGGCAATGGACCACCAGATTGGCTTCCTTTTTTTGGAGGAGAGAGTCGTGGTTCTGTTGGGTATGGCTAGTTCCATGCATTTATGTACTTGTTCGTACAGTGCATCGGTGTATGATTTGGCAGTAATGCATCTATTTTCCATTGACATGTGTGCTGTGAAGTTAGCCACCTCTGTTTTTAGGAGTCCAAAGTTAGCTTTGGAGAAGTTTTTCGTGGTGGGTACCTTTGCGGGTAAGATGTGGATTTCCATGGTGATTAGTCTGTGGTTGGATCTAACTAGGGAAGAATTGACTATTTGTGTAGAGCAACAGTTGCCCGTGCTAGTAATAAACAGGTGAAGGATGTTGCTTCCTCTAGTAGGAGTAAGAATTAGCTGGTCCAGGGCATTGGACTTGATGAATTTCCTGGAAGCGTTGGGCCAGTGCATTGGTTGCATGTGTAGTTTTCCCAGCTGATGGAGGGGTAGTTGAAGTCACCTAGTATGAGAGTGCTGGATTGGATCTTAATAGTTTTCAGGGTGCATAGGAATGTGGAGTGAGAGTCTTGTGACATGTCTGGGGACCTATAGCAGGCTACGACCTGAATTGCTGTCTTACCTAATGTGAGGTGAGTTAGTATCTAAGATGCATTATGCTGGGCTACTATTCTGGAGGTGTGCATATCCTTTATGAATATGGAGACACCACCACCTTTGGAGCTTCGGTTCATGTTCTGGGGCCAAAAGGTGTGGAATGACTTATAGCCTGGTAGCGCAGGGGTGCTTTAAACCAGGTATCCATTACAGCATAAATGTCAATGTTCTCCATTTTGAGAAGTGCTTCGAGCAAGTGCATTTTGAGATTTAGACTTCTAGCGTTGGGCAGCATGACCCTCAGATTGCATTTATTTATAGCTGGTGGTAATTTGGTCTTTGGAACACTGCCTAAAAAAGGCACTGTAGGGATGGCAAGAGCTTTAGCCAGTGCCCAGAAACCCAGGGGTGACAGATGCAGGCCATCTCTGACAAAGCATCGAGGTCTGTCAATTATATCATCGCAAGCAGATACTGTATCCCCTTAGAATGACACCAGAAACTTAGCCAGTTGTTGAAGTTAGTCATTTTCTGTTTGTACTGTGGTATCATTCTGGGCGATAGCAGGATGCTGCTCAGGGCTTGGGTCATACATGCCTGGGCCACATAAACCGAGAGCTCCACCATGTCTCTTTTCATATAGTCCAGGGAGGTGCATCTCAGGTCATTCACACCCACATGGACAATGACAAACTCATACTTGTATTTGTTGTGGAGTGACCTGAGTGTGCATGTTATGTGTCAGATTCTGGCACCTGAAAGACAGCTGACTGTTAGCTTCTCCTTATTCAACCTAGTGAGTGGGACATCAGTGTGCCTCACTATTCAGTCTCCTATGATTATTATATTGGGCAAGCTCTTTTGCCTTAGGGGCTTTGGTTGAGGGGCACACTGTGTAGGTGAGCTGTGTGTCTTGAGGTTTGTGCTGTGTTGTGGTGGTCGAGTGCATTTCTGCCTTTGAGGTCTCTGCTGCTTGGGAAGATTTCTGTTGAGAGCCTAAGCGAAGGTGGGTGTGTGGTTTGTGTTTTTATGTGAGGGCTGGGATGGTGGGTGTTCTGGAGGGCTATATGTTCCATGTGGTGTGGTGCAGATGTTGACCTCCTCCTCTTGACCAGCTATTCCGATTTTGGCTGGAAAGTGCATGGCTTCCAATTTGGAGGTATAAGCGCATCTCTCACAAGTTTGAGTGTTGCGAGGTAAGAGGAGAGGGTTGTCTGTGTACATGAGGCAGTTGCTACACTGCCTCAGAATGCTCTGTTCACCAGGTTAATAGGGGAAAGCAGAGGAAACTGATCTTTAGACATGACTGGAGGGATGGTCATCATTATTAAGGACTGGAGCTGTTTCCTTATAGGATGTCTAGTGCTGATAACACTTATGTGTGCTACAATAATTGCTACAAATGGCCACATGGGCAATGGCCCATCTCAATAACGGAAGATTGCCAAATTCCAGTAATAACGGCCACACAGGTACAAAACGCACTCTCTAAAGCCAAGAATACAGCATCCATGGGACCAGATGACATCCCAGGCTGTGTACTACATGAACTACAATATGAACTGGCACCTCACCTAAGTGTCATGTTTAATCATAGCCTCACCTCAGGTTTCATGCCCACTGAGTGGCACAGAGCTACAGTTATCCCAATCCACAAGGGGGGATCCACCTTGGATCCCGGAAACTACTGTCCCATCAGTCTAACAAGCCTTATCTGCAAGGTCATGGAGCGTATTATCATGGAACTTATAAACAAAGACATTGGCAACCTTCAAACACTGGACCCCACCCAGTTTGGGTTTGTGAAGGGCCGATCTTGTCTCCTGAACCTGATTGACTTCTTTGAATCAGTCTCCAGAGCTATGTACAAGGGTAAGGTGGTCCACACAGCCTATCTAGACCTTGCCAAGGCCTTTGACACCATCCCCCACTCTGGAATCATAGATAAACTTACTAAGTTGGGCATTAATCCCTATGTCACCCAATGGGTTGCTAAATGGCTTACTGATAGAACCCGCACCATAAAAGTAGCCGACTCCAAATCCAGCTCCAGACAAGTGACAAGTGGAGTACCTCAGGGTTCAGTCCTGGGGCTGCTCTTGTTTGGCATCTACTTCTCTGAAGTACGGGTCAACACTAAGGGACTCTGGCTAACAAAGTTTGCAGATGACTGCAAACTGGGAGCCATTATTGAATCCCCAAATGATGTGGATACTCTACAAAAGGGCCTTACAGAAACAGATGCTTGGTGTCAGAGCCATGGGCTCAAACTCAATGCCAAGAAATGTATTGTTATCCCCTTTGGGAAAAAACATGTATCCATGAATTACCATATAGGTGGCAGTACACTAAACACAGAAAGTGTGATAAGAGACTTAGGGACACAGGTGGACAGTGGTCTCACCTTCGATAACCACATCGCCACAACAGTCAGGAAATCGTTCTATGTGGCACATATCACGAAGGGCTTTTCATCCAGAAAAAAAGGAGGTCATTGTCCCACTGTACTCATCCCTCATTAGACCCATTATAGAATACAACGCCCCATTTGGTATGTACCTCTCAAGACATCTGCAACAACTGGAAAGGCCTCAGAAATACTTCACTAAAAGAATCACAGGCCTAAAGCAGATGCCCTATGCTGACCGCCTTAAAAAACTCCAGCTATACTCTGTCGCATATCGTCTACTCAGAGGTGATCTCTGCTTAACATACAAGGCCATGTCAAACCCAGAGCTGTTGGACATGCTACACTTAAAGAAATCCCAATCCCTCAGAGCTACACGCTCCAGGGATCTAAACCTTGTCATCACAATAAACAAAACATGCTGGAGGGATAGGTTCCTGACACAGAGACTCTGGAATAGATTGCCCATACATGTAAAGCAGAGTGCCTCTTTGGACCTCTTCAAGAGGAACCTTGACGATTGGATGGGAGAAAGGAAATTCACTCCAGGGATCACGTCATTCGCCCTGCTAGACAGGGGTCCAGGAAAGTAAATAATGTGGGAAGAAATAGCCAGGGAATTGTTATGGCTAGGCTTGTATAGGCCCTAGGGCTGATAGCCTAGTACCAACCTATGAACCTATTAAGAAAAAGCCTGACGAAGTGCTAGGCGAATAAGCTAATTAAAGTGGCAAGATAGAAGAGAAAGTTGAAAAGGATAGAAAAAATTGCCCAAACGGCCAATAAACTCCAATTTCAGAGCCAGAAACCACTCATCTTGTAGTAGATAGACTATCTAGTCTTTACCACTCCCACTGATGAGCTGGAAGGCTTCCCTCTAACGCAGAAAAGTCTGAGGAACTCAAAAACTTACAAAACAGTCCTGGATACAGCAAATCTGTATCTGGAGTACTCTAGTAACAGGAAAGGTGGAAAACAAGCTTAGAACTTTTTTTCAGAAAAAACAGTTAATTTATAGCTGGAATACCTAAAAAAGTATTTAAAACCATTCAGCTGAAGCTCTGGATGCTGCAGACCTGTATTCAGGCTATGCTACTCAATTGTAAGGTTAAGAACTCAGTAAGAAAACAGTCACAATGAAGCACAGATTAATCACTTACAGTCAAAAGAATAGCACTTGTAGTATGAAAAAATGCAGTTAAACAGCGACGATATGCAATAAAATGAAGTTAAACAGTAATGAATTGCAGTAGATAGCAATGAAATATAATTAATCAGTAGATTGCTTTGAAACAGTAGCTCACAAATCACAACTGTATCAGACAGCACTAATAAAGCAGTGCTTCAGTAGAATCTTCTTCTTTCATCTTTTCCCGGTTAGGGGTCACCACAGTGGATCATCTGTCCGCTCATGATTGGCAGTGAAGTTTTACGGTGTTGAGTTGCCAGCCCAGTGCCCAACCTTCCACAGAAGGCACACACACTCGCACCTAGGGCTAATTTAGTGTGTCCAATCCACCTACTGCATGTCTTTGGGATGTGGGAGGAAACCAGAGCACCCGGAGGAAACCCACCCAACCACAGGGAGGACATGCAGACTCCACACACAAGGCACCCCAGCCAAGAATTGAACCAGAAAACTTCTTGCTGTTTAGCGACAACACTAATTGCTGCACCACCGCGGCCACCCCAGTAATTCAGTAGAATACTCTCACCAATTTAGTGAAGCTACCAACAAGCAGTAATGAATATGGCAAACAGTAAAATGAAGTAGAAAGAGGTACAGTTTTATTTTTGTAGTAGAAAGTGAAGAAACAGAAGATAATTTGATAATTCAAGGTTCAGAAGCTAAAGGGGTGGACCATTGCTAAGCTCTCACTATAAACAGTAGAATGAGTTGATGTAATGTGACTGGGGGGAGTGTCCAGTATCAGCTTTATATAAGAGGTGGGCAATTCAATGCCAGCAAGACTTAAGACCACCACAACAACTGGGTGGGTGGGTGAGAAAAAAACAGGTCTATATCATGTTTCAAACTTTTAAAAGTTATGATGTCATATGGCCAAAACCATATGTTCAAACCTGTAAAACTTTGAACGTTGCAACGGAGATCGCCATAAGGCAAGCTTTCCCTTTCCTTCAATGTAGTGCAATCTTGGAGTTGGTATATTTAAGTAGCAGGAGGTGTGGGGGGTGCAGCCCACATGTGGAGGGTCCAGGGTGGGCTTGCCCCCTGCCTACAACCTTCAGTTAAGTTTTTTTTGTGTGTTTTTTTTTCTTACATTGTCAAACTTTTAATGTTCGAACATATGGTGTCGACCATATGGTGTTTTAACTTTTAAAACACTTATACTCTGTATCTTTGTCAATCACTACTATGTGACGTATTACTTCTCCTTGTGCATGAGTCACAGAAGCAGTATCATCTTGAATTGCATATGTTGCTGCCTGTAGAGCAGCAGGCCAGCAAACCTCAGCCAACTTCCACTGCTGTTGTCCTTCTTCAGGTTAGTATACAGAATGACATGTATAGCTCTACAAGTATAACCTGAGCTATGTGATCTGTACCCATTCTGCACAATTCAAACTGGCATCAAATACACTGTGTGTGTGTTCAACCTGGGATACGTTGTGTAGAGCCACTATAAACAACATAAGGTAGCATAAAATCTAGCACACATATAGCCATGTTACTAACAGTGATACATACACAGCAAAAATAGAATGTCTGATGAGACTTCATATAGATTCCACACCTGTTGCAGTTCTCCTTCCCCTCCCAACTAAGTTACATAGAATGTTTGGGAAAAACAAAACGCCCACGAATTACCACATCAGTGTCAGCCCCCTTAATACAGAAGATGTAATAAGGGATCTGGGGACCCAGGTAGATAGTAATCTCTCCTTTGACAATCATATTGCCAAAGTAGTTAGGAAATCCTTCTATGTGGCCCATCTAATTACTAAAGGGTTCGCATCTAGAAATAAAGAGGTTATAATGCCCCTCTACTTGTCACTCATTAGACCCATCATAGAGTACAATGCCCCGTTTGGGATGTACCTCACAAGATACTTCCAACAGCTGGAAAGACCACAAAAGTACCTCACCAAGAGGATTACTGGCCTCAAACATATGTCCTATGCAGCCCAACTGAAAAAACTCTGTCTGTTCTCAGTGGCATATCGCTTGCTCAGAGGTGATCTCTACCTGACTTACAAAGCCATGTCTAACTCAGAATTGATGGACATGCTCCACCTAAAGAAATCCAAGTCACCGCGAGCCACGCACTCTAGTGAGCTAAACCTCGCCACAACAATAAATAGAACATGCTGGAGGGATAAATTTCTGTCACAGAGACTCCCCATGCTTTGGAACAAAATTCCAAATTACATCAGGCAGAGCCCCTCACTAACACTCTTCAAGAAACCTTGACGAGTGGATGGGTAACCGAAAATACACCCCTGGTATCACTTCATTGGCTCTGCTTGACAGAGAATCAGTTAATTAATCAATGGGGTGGCAAAAGCCGACACACTCTGGCTAGGCTTATAAATGCCCTTGTGCAGATAGCCTAGTACCTACCTATGAACCTATGATTCCACGGTCATATTAATTTCTCGATGTGAGTAATGAGAATTTCTACACATGTATTGTTGACCCCACCCAACAGCAACACAGTAACCTTGAAGATATATTGAATGGATTCCATATGTGGAAGGAGGTGGCAGCAGGGAACATGCGTATACATCCAGATATCAATGCTGTACTCCATTCTGTAAATATCACAGAACTGGAATGCTCCAATTTGTTTCATATATCTTTGCAATGGCATAGCATGGTACATGCTGCATCTGTTGTGATGGAATCCCATGCTGTATTTGGATGGTACACCCCCAGGATCTCATGTTGCCATTATTGCACAAACCTCAGTGATACAAAAATGTATCCACATTCTGTTGGTCATGCATTGCATTGTCATCCCATGTTGCTTACTGTATGGAAACGCATTTCGCATAGGTACTGCTGGACTGCTCTTTCAAATAAATTTAAAGGAGCTTCATGAGGTGCCCCGCATGAACAAATAATAGGTACATCATCCTTGTGCCCTGCTGGTGACAGGTCTGTCACTCACTGTGCAACAACATTAGTGAGTTTAAGTTTGATGACTTCTGTCAGTGTCAGCACTGAATCTTGAACACTGTGCATGCACACATGAGAGCACTCACACGTACTATGTCTCAGACATTGCATTTGTTTTCTACTTGCTCATTGATAATGCACATCCAGAAGAGGTATTAGCATATGCTGGTTTAGAAGGCATGTTGCTAATATATAATGAGGAAAAACAAGACATGGATTTACTCTTAGCAAAACAGATGAGGGATACACAGTAGATTAACTCTCTGTGTCAAACTCTAGTATAAGGATGGGAAAAACATAAAACATGTCTGGTATGTCTGTTGTACAGGTAAAGAACTGGAGATGAAGCTTTAACTACCTTTCTGCTATGCTGCCATTTTGTGAGTTATTAAACTTGCTGTTTTTCGAATGGTAGTCTACTGTCATTATTGCAATTCCTGTTTGATATGACTAGCCAACTGGTGGGTGCTTGACTGTGTAAGACTTGTTTTGGTTCCGAAAAAAAAGACTGATTTCAGACAAACAGTGCTGGATGGCAGGAGGAAGTGTTCCAAGAAAAAGCATTAATGAATGTTAATGGAAGAGGAAATGCGATGGAGGGCTGAACTGCCATTTATCATCCCAAGGACATGCATTCAAAAAAATAAGAGGGGCAAGAGCAAGCAGAAATCATTACACCATTAAAGTAAATGTGTCTATTACCATAATGAAGAAAAGGTAAGCCCTCAGAAACATGAGTTAGTTTGTTTAAGTTGTTAGGCTAGCAGTGAAAAGTAAAAAGAAGGTTAATCAAAGTGAAGATTTTTTTAAGGCATTTGCTAAGGCAGATGTGTACAAACAAGAAGCTGCTGATAGGGGGCCTTCAACATGTCTGTCCTACAAGCTAAAATGGCAAGTGTAGCAGTTTGTCAACTTAACGCTGGATCTATGGGACCTAATACATGTACAAAATGCTCATGCCTTGGTAGGAGAGAATAAAACCTATTGATCCTAAATCCCAAAAAGACCAAACTCCTACTTTTCCTTCCCCGTTCTCTTTCTCATCACAAAACCTTATTTTTTATTACATCTTCTAACAATACAAACATCCAGCCTGACACCCACACAAAACTCCTAGAGGTCATTATCGATGACGAACTCAAGTTCAGCCTACACATACTCCAATGTATAAAAAAAACCAAACCAGAAACTAGGTCTGCTATATTGGAACAAAACATTCCTAACCCCTGAATCTAGACTTACCCTGGGCCAGGCACTCCTCCTCCCCTCCCTCTTATACGCCGCCCCAGTGCTTACCAATATTCAGGCCTCCACTCTAAACAAACTCCAACAGACTTACCATAAAATAGCCAGATTCATTACTAACTCCCCATACAACTCACACCACTGCATTTCTTTAAACTCTCTACAATGGCTTGAACTTCTCCAGTTTCTGCTATCTTATCAATTTCATATGCTACACTCTATTCTTTATAAACCCTCCTTCTGTCCATCTCTATCTTCCTTAGTCTCAATCTACATCCCATCCCGGACCCTCCGTACTTCAAACCAACAATTACTTGATATCTAACTTGATATCAACCACCCAAAAAGGTCAGTAGGCAAACTACTCTACAAACACTCCCTTGCCCATGCTTGGAACAAACTTCCTCTTGACTTACGTTCAATCTCCCACACCACACACTTTAAAAATGAATTAAAAGCTATTTTCTCAATTCCAGAGTCTGCCCTTGCCATGACCCTACCTATTCTTCCTTCCCTTTATGTACCCTCAAAAGGACCATACTTAGTACCTCATTACACCTCTCTCTCCAATGTGTCTACTATGCATTTGCACAATTTTATACAAACAAAAAATGTTTATTGTCGACCTATTGAACTATATCAGTGTAAAATTGTTACTTAGCTTCTTTTTAATGCAAATTTAACTTTATGCATGTAACCCAACATATGTGAATCGTTTTGCTGTAACTGCTATTATATCAATATTGTTTAAAATTGTACTTGTTTTAAAATGTATTACTGGAGCTTTTCTTCTCGGGTCTCCACTGAAAATGGACCACAAGCCCAGTTGGACAAACCCGGTTAACAAATGTCAATAAATAAATAAAATAAATAAATGATGGACATATGTTTAATTCTGTTTTGTTATACTTGTTTAGAAAGGCAGCTAAATGCGACTCTCTCCTTAGTCTGGTGAGGTTCCTCACTATATAATCACCAATGACAAGGAAATTTGGCTGTGTGCTGATTCCCTTTAAGGACTTATCAGAAGTGGTATTGGATATAGTGTTACTATGTGTAGTTGTGGGTGTTGTTTTAATGGAGTGTTTATGTGATGGCTGAGGACCCTCCCTTTGATTTTACTGGGCAGGAGGTCTTGTGTTTTAGGAAGGTTACATGTAAGTGCCTCAGCATAAGTAGTTTTATGTGTAATGTCTACCCTATACAGTAGGTGTGGTGCAAGTGTCACTGAAAACCTCTATAGTTTTAGTTTTGGTTGTACAAGAGAGTTTTGCCTCCAGAGTTAAAGTGTATTTACACCTCTCACATATGTTATCTGCTTTATTAAGTGTTTTGTCAGTGTACATTAGGCAGTTGCTACAGTGCTTCAGAACACACATCTCAACCAGACTGGCCACAGAGAGAGAGAGTCACACAGTGCATATCCATGGCTACTGATCTACTAGGGAGGAGTGAGGGAAATTCAAATATTGAACTTGATGAGCAACACTCAGCTATGTGCAAACTAGATGCTCTAGTAGTTAAAAAAAAGTCTGTCTATACAGTAATGCCACAATGTGGTAATGTAAAATAACCGTTTTAATGCCCTCATGCTTAAATCAGAACAAAGTCACTTAAATAACAGGCACAGTAAGCTTTCACCAACAGTTCCAGATCAGAAGGGTGAAAGCTACCCTCTCTTCTTAGTAGACCACAAACCTTCCTAATATAAAATAACTGTCTGGAAACCCAAAAGGTTAAACCATAACTAAGATACTTTTAGAATAACAGACACAATACGCCTTCAACCAGCAATTCCAGCTCAGAAGGGTGTAAGCTGCCTCTCCTGCCACAAGATTGTAGAAGGCAAACCTTCCTTATCAACGATAATTAATTTAAAGCCCAAGTGTGCAAATCATACCTCTCAATCTTTTATCACAAAATCTGGGCAAAGCCTAAAATAATGGGGGGAAAAGGCCAAAACCAAGGACACATTTTAAATATTGCTCTTATAAACTTAGAGAGTTGCTAGAGAAACAGGATTTCTTTAGCATGCATTTTTTGGATGATTATGAAGTCTGAAACTCAAATATATGTCATTATTTATTGACTTCAATCCTCTGTGATTAGCCAGAAAACCACAAATTTTAGGAGGAACATACCAAAAATATGAGGCAAAAATCTGGACATTCTGTGAAAAACTGGACAGTTGAGAGGTATAGTTAAGAGGCTTAGAACAACAGTTTCATAGTTTCATTGTATAGTACTAGGCTATCTGCCCTAGGGCATTTATAAGCCTAGCCATAGTGTATGTGGCTTTCGCCACCCCATGCAATGATACAAAAGTGTACAAATTAAATTTAGTTTACTGTGCCTCTGTCTAGTAATGACACAGAGATGACCCCCGGGGTAAACCTACGATCACCCATCCACTCGTCAAGATTTCTCTTGAAGAGAGTCAGTGAGGGGCTCTGCCTAACATGGACTGGGATCCTGTTCCAGAGTGTGGGAAGCCTCTGTGTTATGAATCTGTCCCTCCAGCTTGTCCATTTCATACTTGTGCTGTGGTTTAGATCTTTAGCTCTCGTGGCTCTGATGGATTTGGATTTTTTGAGGTGGAGCATGTCCATTAATTCCGGATTGGACATGGCCTTGTACGTCAGGCACAGATCACCTCTGAGCAGGCGGTATGCTACTGAATAGAGCTGGAGCTTCTTTAGCCTGGCAGCATATGACATATGTTGGAGACCCTTGATCCTCTTGGTGAGGTACTTTTGGGGTCTCTCCAGCTGCTGCATGTGCCGGGTGAGGTACATACCAAATGGGGCATTGTACTCAATCATAGGTCTGATAAGGGAGGAATATAGGGGTACAATGACATCCTTTGATCTGGATGTGAATCCCTTCATGATAAGGTGGGCAAGGTAGAAGGTCTTTCTAACCACTTTGGTGACGTTGGTGTCAAATGGAGGTCACTGTCAACTTGGGTCCACAGGTCTCTGATTACTTTTTCCATACTTAATGGGTTACCACCTATGTGGTAATTTGTGGGTACTTTGTTTTTCCCAGAGGGGATGACTATACATTTTTTGACATTTAGTTTAAGGCCATGACTCTGGCACCAGTCGTCTGTTTCTGTAAGGCCCTTCTGAAGGATGCATGTGTCAGCTGGTGTATTGATTATGGCGCCTAGTTTGCAGTCATCTGCAAACTTTGTCAGCCACAACCCCCCTATGTTTGCCTGCACATCTGAGAAATAAATGCCGAACAAGAGGGGTCCCAAGACAGAGCCCTGTGGGACTCCACTTGTAACTGGCTTAGAATCTGACATAGCTCCAGCTATTCTGACTTTGTGGGTTCTGTCCTTCAGCCAGTTTGCAACCCATCTTGTGACATACGGGTTTACATTTAAGCTGTTGAGCTTGTCTATGATGCCTGAGTGGGGTATTGTGTCAAAGGCTTTTGCCAAGTCCAGGTAGACTGTATGAACTGCTTTGCCTTCATCGATGGCTCTATTGACTGTTTCAAAAAAGTCCACCAAGTTTAAAAGGCAGGATCTGCCTTTTACAAAGCTGAACTGGGTAGGGTCAGTTGTCTGTAGGTCCCCGATGTCTTTGTTTATGAGTTCCATAATGATCCTTTCCATAGCTTTGCAGACCAGGCTGGTCAAGCTTATTGGGCGGTAGTTTCCAGGGTCTGTAGAGGTGCCACCTTTGTGAAGTGGGACCACTGTTGCTGTACGCCAGTGTTCAGGGACATATCCTGTAGTAAGGCTAAGATTAAACAGCATTCTTATGTGCGGGTTTAGTTCCTCTAGGAGTTCATGTAGCACACAACCCGGGACACCGTCTGGTCCCATAGATGCTGTATTTTTAGCTTTGCTGAGAGCAGCTCTCACCTGGACATCTGAGATGTCAGGGAGTTTGCATTCAGCTGGGATAAATATTTCATCTTTTGGGGGAGAGAGAGGGGAGAAATTTGCACTGAACCTGTCTGCCAGCATGTTGGCAATATCTGTGGGTTCAGTGTATTTCTTGCCATTATAAACTAACTCTGAGCATATCTGAGGGTTTCCGCCCAGGTTTCTAACATAACTGAAGAAGGCCTTGTGGTTATCTTTAGAGTCCTTAGCGATTTTTCTCTCAAAGTTGGCCTTTGATGATTTTATGAGCGAACGTAGTTTTTTGCTAGTGCTGATCAGAGATGCCTTCCCTTTATGGGATTTTGTTCTGTCTTGCAGTAGCTTCCTTCTCTTGTTATAAAGTTTGTTTATGGCTGGGGTCCACCAGATAGGACACCTGCCTTTTGTGGAAAGGGTCTTGGTTTTATTTGGGATTGCATGATCCATGCATTCTTGGAGATGTCCATAGAAAGCATTTGTGAAGGATTCAGCAGTGTGGGATGTGGTTTCTACTGGCCCAGGGGGCTTGAAGGATACCATTTCAGTTCTAAGGAGTGTAAAGTCGGCTTTTGAGAAGTTTCTCACTGTGGTCTTTTGTGCTGGGGGTGGAGGTGGGATATGAATATCTAGGGTTATTAGATTGTGGTCTGATCTCACTAGTGAGGGGTATACTTCCGGTGTTGAGCATTTTGTCCCCATGTTTGTGATGATCAGGTCAAGTATATTATTTCCCCTTCTGGGGCAGGTGACTAGTTGTTCCATCGCATTTGAGTTGATGAATTCCAGGAACCTTTGGGCTAGGGTGTTGGGACTTGAATAATGCACCCAGTCTATGTTTGGGTAGTTGAAGTCTCCCAATTTGATGGTATTTGGTGAGACATTCATATCCTCCAGTGTCTTCAGGAAGGCTGAATGGAGTTCCTGAGATTGAGAGGGTGGTCTGTAGCATGCTACAAATTGTATAGCAGTTTTTCCTAAGGTTAGTTGCACATGGATGGTCTCCGATGCTTCATGCGTTGCCACTAACCTGGAGGTGTCGGTGTCTTTAATGAATATGGACACTCCCCCTCCTTTTGTGGTTCGGCCCAAGTTTTGGGGCCGAAATGCATGATACAAGGTATAACCTAGTAGGGCGGGGGTGCTCTCAGGAGCCTTGAACCAGGTTTCAGTTACTGCACAGACATCGATGCTCTCCATACTGAGGAGTGCTTCGAGAGCCTGCATCTTGAGATTTAGACTTCTGGCATTGAGCAGCATTACCCTTAGTTTTTTTCCTTTTTTGTTTTCTAAGGTGGTGGGGTTGTCTTTTGAGCCTTGCCTAAAAAAGACGCTATGGGGGTGGCAAGAGCCTTTACCAATATCCGGAAGCCCAGTGGTGACAGGTGCAAACCGTCTCTTGCGAAGCAGCGTGACTTGTCCAGCATGTCATCCCAGGCAGACAGACATTGGATCTCCCTAGAATGACACCAGTAATTGAGCCAATTATTAAAGCTGATCATCTTGTCTTTATATTGTGGCATCATTCTTGGTGAGGGCAAGATGCTTCTCAGGGTCAGGGTCATACCGTACAATGTAATCAGCTACTAAGAAGCAATAATAAATATAGTAGATTAAAAGCAATTGAAGACTTTAAGAACATGCAGCAAAAAGTTAAATAAAGTGGGAAGAATCACAAATCCAATAAAAACAACTAAATAAAGGGCATTTTTTTCTTTAGTAAGTGGAAAAAGAGGAAACAAAAGATAATTCAAGTTTACAATCATGCAATAAGTAGTGAAAGGCTTACTATCCTAGGGACATTTCCTGAAAACTTTATAACAATGTCTGGGTGTATTACAGCGGGATTATCAGTTAAATTTAGGATCATATTCAAGCCAGAATGACCTTTAGAAATTTGCAAAACAGTGATTTAAAAACAAAAGCACAGATTTCAGTTTTCTTTTGAGTATAAAATATAAAATATATATAAAAAATAAATATGTATTGCTGTTGTGACTTCAGGACAAAAAAGGAAGTATGGGTTACTATATACAAGTGATGCTTTTATTCTGATTTACATGTTAAGACATAAATGTGACAGTAAGCTAACTTTTCAATAAGGAAGAATCATCCCTCTGCTAAGAGGCTACCCTAGTGGACACTGGCAATCAGGCACCAGGTGCTTTGGCTTGTGTTGATCCAGTCAAGTATGGTCTCTTCTACAAATGGACCTCCAAAAATGTATTAGCATGGGGAAATTATTATGCACACTTGCAATACAATTATGGTTGCACAGTGGGCTGCCATACACAGCTCCTCTCATTTTCAGTATCCAGCCATGTTCAGTTTCTACTCCTCTGCCTCTACAAATCAAAATAAATTCCTAGGTATATGCATAAAAGCAGGTGGGATATCAGAACAAACTATTATTGGAAAGCAAAACTTTAAAATAAAAACTAAAAAAAAAAAAAGAAAATGCTTGCAGTGCATCTTGGCATCTCTTCATAAACTTTGCCTCTCACTCCTGAACAGATAATTGTGGCACAGACTGAGTTTGCTGTTAGGATGCGAGCTCTGCTGACCAGAACGAGAGATGCTAGTGGCACCACTCATCATCCTGTTTGGATTGTGGCAGATGTGGCAGGCACCACTTCATACATATGCCCATTATACTGATCAAGCAGGTGTCCCTGGAGGTTACTGAACTAAAATATTAATAAAATCTTGTTTTTCCTGGCACAGTATGCTGGATATTGGAATTCAACAGTACCTTAAATAGTCATGGCCACTCAGGTCTGTTGATAGACAAAATGATTATCCTAGACATATTTTTTATCACGGCATGCAAGATAGAGTTGCGCTATGATGATGTTCTTCCAGATAACCCAAATGTGATGACTGCAACAGTGAACACACTCGAACATCTACATTTATGGTAAATGTACACAACTGTTCTTCTCTTTATCTGAGTAGAGTAGCACCATGGTGCTACAGGCATAAACATGCCATATGCACAAGCAAACTATTTATGTGGCAGTGATATGCATGGTTACTGCTATGCTGGGCACTGCAATATGCTATAGTTCCAAGTCAGGTACTACTGTCCTTAGTAACCTTATTAGCATAAATGCCTCACTAACTATCCCATGATATCTTTCTCTACAGTGCCAATACATTCTTTCACAACCTTATGCAATGCCTTTCAACTGTTTACTAGAGTAACTTCAATGGACACTCTCTAGACTTGTAGCTTTACAGACTTAAGGATGGAGTTACATAATTCTGAAAGAAGTTATAATTGGAAAAATTCATCTGCAAGGATTTCAGATCCTATGTTGGATGTCAGTCCCATTGATGCAGACATTCTTATGTACATGTAAGTGGTAGCTCTGGACATTGTTATGGCACGTCAATGTTTGCCTATGATTTTTATAGATACTAGCATATGCAATGGAAACATTGTAAAAGGCATGTCTTGGGGGTAGTGGCTGGAATTCCTACAGGCTATATGTTATGACATGACTGCAGTCTGAAATATGTTGGGATATCACGTGTTTAGCACTAAAAGTGGCTAATAAACAGCTACATATATGGCATTTGGACCTTGTGATTGTGAGCACAGTGAAGGAGTGGATGGGTAAGCAGCCTTTGCAAATCCTTAAATACAGCACCTACTTAGTCATATAAGAACAGTAAGGTTGCCATAAATATAAGGATGCTACACCATGCAACATTTTGTGCACATACACATAACACCCCCACATACACATGTGCATACACATATCTGCGGATACAAACAGAGCCCCCCCAAACACACACATACACACACACACACACACACACACACACACACACACACACACACACACACACACACACACATGCATGCACACTGAATGATGGCTTTGCCAAGAGGTGTACATGAACCAGTATATAGCAATATGGCCAGTTAGGCAAGGCCTGAAAAAGTTCACTACTCAGGTGAAAGAAGTGTTAGTACAGGCCCTCCGCACTCCCAAAGCATGCACATTCTGAGGAAAGCTGATACAGACAAACAGTTCTGAAACCACATTTGGCAAAGAGTGGTGTTTGATATGAATGCTGCAACAGATTCACTGTAGAGTTACTAATATAGTACCCCTCACAAAGGTCAAGGCAAAAGACATTGTGACAGACAAGTCCACCACGCTATCCACATAGAAGTGTCTCACAGAGACTCAGGAATTTTTGGAGTAACTTTTTAGACAGGGAAAGAGATATCTCACACCTTAGGGTGGATTAGATGTGGACAATGGGCTGGTGCCAAGACCTTTGCTGGAGATCCTTTAGGTTTTTAATTTCAAGTACAGTACAGAACAGCACACTCCATTGTATTTGAAGGGTTGGCGCTGACCACGGCCTACCTGCATTTCTGTCTTTCAAGGGACCTTTGGTGAGCAATTGTGTATGATAAGGCATGCATGTTAATAAATGTATAGCTGTACTTTACTGTGTATTACTATGCATGCCCAGGGAGATGTGGAGGCATATCTATGTGAATGCAATGGCATTGCATTTTTTTACAGGTTTCAATAATGGAGAATCCAGGACAACTGTACAAAACAAGGCTGATGTCAAAAGAGGACCTGATTCTGACAGCAATTTTAGTATATAAGAGAAATGATCTAATTCCACAGCAGAACTATTTACAGCACTAAAGGGGGAGGGATATCAACATCCAACATAACTGAGGCCATTGTAAAAGTATAGGATGAGCACATAAGCTCACCAGGGCATGAGAGTCCCTCTGGACCAACACCTTTGTTTCAGTGTTCCCTATGTGTGCCACCTTTTTTGATACCACAATATTCCTTTGTATTTTGAAGTATTTACAAGGCATTTTAAATATGTACAAGGGTCATCCATGCATGCTATGCTTTCATTCCCTTTTACCACTACTTTGTGCTTGTAGTTTTGCTTGTTTGGTTATTTTTTTATTTTATTTTTTTTCACATTTAGTCAGCCAGATTGTTACATTGTTAGAGGGTGCTGTGTGTGATATTGCTGTGATGCTCTCCAAACTTGACACATTGACAATAGCCACACAGCCAATACTGCAGGTGCAGTGATGAGCATATTGTTATTAACTAACATGTAGCATCAGGGCGTAACCATTTTTTTTTCAAAGTGTACCATAAAGGACCCATGCTGCTGTTAAACTTCACTGATATGGCAGAGAAGGCTTGTCCTTCTCCTTTGACTAGAATGGTTTGCTGTCTATTACTCTGGTTTTGGTTCTTTTACTATGTTAACCTAAACCTTTTGCAGAAAACAGCCTCTGACCAGTCCACAACCAAGCACAATATACATTAAGTATGCTACAGCACACAGGCTTATTCACCCATTCAAGCCTAGAGGATATACCTGTTAGCTGTCCCCAATTTTGCCCTTTCATCAATGAATGTTTTGAGTTTCTGGTAAATCACCAGGGATTATAATCAGTCAATAATGTAAGACATTAGAGCTGTGTGCTTCTTATTCTCAGGAAATGGATGTTGATGCAACACCTGGCATTCTATAACAAGTGAAGTTATCTCTGATTTTGGGCACTTGTCTCTCATTGCTTTTGTCTTTGTCCAGAATTCTTGAGCAAATACATTAACAGCTATGCTGCAGGAGTATTAGCTGTCTATTGGTGCCATCAAGCCTAGCGTAGCCACACTCCTTGCCGGGTCCCAAAACACCAAACATTTACTCTGGCTATTGTGGTGAGCGGTTTTGTGTTCTGGTTTTGGTTCACTTAACAATGTTAACAAACAAAACCATGTGCAACACAAACAGTATCTGGCCAGTCCAAGTCTAAGCATAGGATACATTAGGCATGCTACAGCACACAGCCTTGTCCATTATGTAAGCCACCCACTCAAACCAGAGGAACATCAGCTGTTAGGAAATTCCAAAATGGCCCATAATCAGTACTGTCAGTGTCGTGCACCAAAATATTATCAGGCCCTAAAGTAAGAAAGTAAAGTTCCTGTCAGCACAACACACTTGCAGACATTTACTCTTAAATAGTGCAGCACTGTGGATATAGTTCACTTAACAATGTTAATAATCCAAACCATTTGCAGCCAACAGCCACTGACCAGTCCAATTCAAACACAGCATACATTAAGTATGTTGCAATAATATGCTCATGCACACAATATTACCCATTCACTAAAACACAACAAACATGCAGTACAAGAAAGACTCAGACAGGAAGGTTAACTGGTCAATATTAACCTCAATCTCACCTACAGAACTTCCCAGCACATCCAGTGTCAACAAGATAATGCATGCCTGAAGAGTTTAATAATATAAAAGGTTTTCATGCCACCATGCAAAGCCATATGCACCAAATCAGGATTTTTCTCCACTATCTTATATTGTGCCATATATCGCACAGAACTATCAGCTCACAGAGGACTTTTGCGTATTATACCCTTGAGAATGTTATCATTTATTTTATTTATCTGTTTATGTAGTTATCTATGCTTTTGTTGATCATCTTAGTCCCACTGGGCCAGTGGCCACTCTTCACAGAAGAACTCAAGTAGTATTCATACTGACTAGAGAGGATTTGGCCAAGAACTTACCCTCCTCTTTTTTCAATAAGTGCTATGAGATCTTTTACATTAATCAGTGCTACTACCACGTCCGGCACTAGAGGCAATGGTATAATGTCCGATCCAAGGGATGGGACACACAAGAGCACAGCACCCATCTGATGCTGTGCTGTAGTCTTAGTAAATGGAGTAGGAATAGAACCAACAGCCTTCCAATCTTCCACCACTTAAAGAAGGAGTGCTGTCTTTTGAATTATGACACTGTTATATGTATAAAGAAACCACCATAGTTATGTATTCTCTAAAAATAATCTGACTATGCCATATTTATGTATTTCTCTAAAAATAATCTGACCTGTTTGTAAACAGATATACATCAATAACTGTTTAGTATACATTTGTGGAGGAGAAATGTGATTTTACAAAGTGCCTAGGCCACTAGGAGGGTTACCTATTACAAAATTGAAGTTACGGAACTTTGAATACCATATGGTCGACACTATATCATCAAAGTTCCGTAACTTTGAAATTAAAAAAAATGTACCCTGACAGGTTAAAGCAGTGGGGCAATCTCCCCTGCACCCCCACACCCCTCGCTACTTAAATATACCAACTCCGAAATCGCACTTTAATGAACTATAGTGCTGAAAGGGAAGATTTCCTTTTCCTACACTGTAGTGTGATCTCGGAGTTGGTATATTTAAGTAGCAGGGTGTGTGGGGGGGTGCTGGGGGGCTTGCCCCCCTGCCTACACCCTTTACTTTTTCTTTTAATGTTTATTTTGAAGACTTTGAATTTTCAGTTGTTTGATCATTAAAGGTTGACCTTTAGCGATTCAAACAATTGAAAATTCGATGTTCAAATAGGAACCCACTAGGCGGTAGTACAGGATTGTACGCAATGTTAAAATACTTGTTTTAAATACTTCAATGTCTACTTGCTGAGCAGCAGTTACAAAGTATCAGGCAAACTAGGCCACACACAAAGGAGAAGGCAACATTGTTTCTGTATCAGGTTTATTTAATAACTGCAATACTACAGGAGGGTTGTAGAAGCAGTAAAACTGAGCACGGAAACAAATTAAAAGGATATATTTTAATTTGAGTGAGAAAACTCTTTTATCAGATCAAGCAGGACTAAAAAAGTAAACAGCAAACAGTTCACAGTCTGCAGTTCATGATATCATTAAGTATTTTTATATGAGATCACATGGTACAGTGGATAGCATAGTTGCCTCACAGCATGAGGGTCCCCTGGTTCAATTCTTGACTGGGGTGCCTTCTATGTGGAGTCAGCATGTCCTCCCTATGCTCGTGTGGGTTCCCTCCAGGTGTTCCAGTTTCCTCCCACATTCCATAAACATATGGTAGGTGGATTGAACACTCTAAATTGACCATAGGTGTGAGTGTGCATGCAAGTGTGTCGTGCAGAAGAATTACAGTGAAAGGGCTAGCTTTGTAAATTTTGACTATGATTGCCACTACTGAAGTGACACTCCAACCCCATGTGCAAAAATGAGAGAAAGGGGTTGTGGATGGATGAATGGATCATAAAAACATACTTCATCTTGTATTGCTGACATAAAATAGGGTTAGCTCATACAACTTATTAAACAGTTAACTAAATTATAATATCCATTACTAAATACATAATATGACTGAGAAAGAAGTAGAGATGTGGGAATCATGTGAAGGAGATAGAAAGCAATGTAAGAATGAACAGGAATGAGGAAACCAAATAAAGGAAATGTAATTATGTTTACTTGTTTATTATTTGTTTATTTTTAACTCATGACTAGCAATGCCGATGGTCAAGGCTATGAACTACTGACCTGTTAATAACCTACTTTATGTAGTTCCTGGTTTGAGTCCCTTGGCTTTCATTTGCCTACTGTGTGACTCTTGAACAATTCAAGTAACCAGACATTACTGCTGGAATGACACTGAAAAAGGTCCAGATATTTTATATATATATTTCCCATCCACTCATCAAGAGTTTTCTTGAAGAGTGTTAATGAGAAACTTTGCTTGACATAGATGGGTAGCTTGTTCCAGAGTATGGGAAGTCTCTGGGACAGGAACCTAGCCCTCCAGCAAGTATTCTTTAATGTGGTGACAAGGTTTAGGTCCCTAGAGTGTGTAGCTCAGAGGGATTGGGATTTCTTTAGGTGTAGCATGTCCAACAGCTCTGGGTTTGACATAGCTTTATATGTTAGGCAGAGATCACCCCGGAGTAGGCGATATGCCACAGAGTAAAGCTGGAGTTTTTTGAGACGATCAGTATAGGGCATCTGTTTGAGGCCAGTAATCCTCTTTGTGAGGTACTTCTGTGGCCTTTCCAGCTGCTGCAGATGTCATGTGAGGTACATTCCAAAAGTGACGTTGTACTCTATAATGTGTCTAATGAGTGTTGAGTAGAGGGGAATTACCTCTTTTTTCCTGGATAAGAACCCTTTTGTGATGAGGTGTGCCATGTAAAAGGATTTCCTGACTACTGTGGCAATGTGTTTATCAAAGGAGCGACTACTGTCCACCTGGGTCCCAAGGTCTCTTATCACATATTCGGTGTTAAGAAGACTGCTGCCTATGTGGTAGTTCATGGGTACAGAGTTTTTACCAAAGGGGATAACAATACACTTTTTGGCATTGAGCTTGAGGCCATGGCTCTGACACCAGGCATCTGTTTCAGCGAGGCCCTTCTGTAGGATGTCCACATAATTTGGGGACTCGACTATAGCTCCTAGTTTGCAGTCATCTGCGAACTTCATTAGCCAGAGGCCTTCTGTGTTAGCCTGTACTTCAGAGAAGTAGATACCAAACAGGAGAGGTCCCAGGACTGATCCCTGTGGTACTCCACTTGTCACTGGTTTGAAGTCAGATTTGGAGTCTGCAACCTTTGTTGACTATTACTGTTAGACTATATACTATATGTATATTTATATGCACAGAAGCAAATAGGCCAATACAATAGTAGTTTCAGCCAAAACTGAAGCCAGAGGCATAGGCATTAGAATAATACAAGTGTTCATATCTGTGCAATTAATGCTGGAGTATATCTAGCTCACCTAATACTTAATTCATTCACTCCAATGGAGCTCAGTAAGTTTGCACTGTAACTTCCAATGGGCGGAGCCTAAGCCTTTTGACAGAATCAAATTATGTCCTCACATTTCAAACAAATGTTCATATCTCTGGAACCATAAGGATTATGAAAGAAATATAAACGGCAAACTTTTCATTGCAAACTATTTTTACAGTGGTAGTATTGTTTAGGTTCTAGGTCTTAAACCAAATTTTCTAAGTCACAGTAAACCCAGTAACTAGGGTCTATGTTACATCAACGAATGATTAAATGTTCAAATCTCTGAAGGTCGACCTTTAGAGATTGAATATTTAAATTTTTGAAGATGTAATAAAATAGAGTTAAACAAAAAAAAAAAAGTAACAGAAAAGGGTTTTAGCAGGGGGGGCAAGCCCACTACACCCCACGCTACTTAAATATACCAACTCCGAGATTGCACATCAGTGCACTACAGTGCAGAAATGGGAAATTTCCCATTCCCTACACTGTAGCGCAATCTTGGAGTTGGTATATTTAAGTAGGGGGGGTGTGGGGGTGCAGGTGGGCTTGCCCCCCTGCTTACACCCTTTAGTTTTTTTTTTGTCCCTTTGTTCTTTTTTTTTTAATTTTTAAACATTTTCGAACATTTCAATGTTCGATCTATAAAGGTTGACCTTTACAGATTCGAAAATTTTGATGCAATATAAACTCTAGTGACTATAACATTTGTAATATTTTGTAAACAACTTAAATATCTCATCAACCACTCAAGTTACACACATACTGTCATCAACATTTTATTCATCTAGCTAAGAGCTTTCATATGAGGCTAAGGATTTCTGTCCGTGTTACTTGGTTGTTGAGATATTTAGAAAAAATGTGGAAATTATAACTATATAAATTAATATAATAAAAAACAGCTAATGTCTATTTACCTGTACTAGACAGAGGTCAAATATTAATGCAGTTGAGTTTACCATTTTGTAAGCTTTACAATGAAATACTTTAAAACCTTGTACATAGCATGGTTTTTGAATTATTGATGCAAATATGAAGCAATATTTGATGCCTATAGTCATCAGTAGGAGTTAACTGCAGATGCACCTGGAGGCATCACTTGGATATAATGAGTTAACTATGAACCTGTTGGAGTATACCCTTGTGCAGGCTGAAAGGATTTAAATGTTTAAATCCATTCAGCATACCAGCACTGCTATTTGCAGAATAGATAATAAAAAGAAAAGAAGAGAAACTGAACTTACTAGAGCTGCCACTGGCCCATTTATAGTAGCATACATCATACACGGCATATAACACTAACACAACCAACAGTATTATTACTACTCGCTAACCCTGAGAAAGGGTTGAGTGGTTTGGGTGGCACTGTGGTGCAGCAGTTAGCATTGTCACCCCACAATGAGCGGTTCACTGGATTGATTCTCAGCTCTCAGCTAGGGTGCCTTCTGTGCATTTGTGTGGGTTTCCTCTGGGTGCTCTGGTTTCCTCCCACATTCCAAAGGCAAATAATTCCGAAACCATGTAACCAAAAAAATCACGATAAAAAAATATATCCAGGTCTTACTGCAGCATCCATAAATTTGTATTTATTTATTTAACATTTGTTTACCAGGAAAGTCTGACTTGGAATGAAGCCAGTTTTCAGTGGAGGCCCGGGGAGAAATATTCTAAATGCATGTCTTTGTAACATGGCAGGAAACCAGAGCACCTGGAGGAAACCCACATGAATGCAAGGAAGGACATGCAGATTCCACACAGAAGGCACCCCAGCTGAGAATCGAACTGGAGAATCTCTTCCTGTGAGGCAACAATGCTACCGTGTATATACATATATATATATATATATATATATATATATATATATATATATAATCATATGTATATATTATATGCATATATTTATAATATATAAAAGCTGGATGTATGTAAAGGATTTTATCTGATGACGTTCCATTGATTTAATAAAGGGAACAAAAGTGCAAATCCAAATACCTGATGTCTCACTGTTGTTTGCTGCAGTAGGAACTGGCTATATTTTTTTATTTTGGCATTCCAAAGACAAGCATCTGGAACATTTCTCCCTGGGCCTCTGCTGAAAACAGGCTCTTTTTCAATTGGACTTTCCTGGTAAACAAATGTTAAATAAATAAAATGAATGGCCAAGTCCTTTTTTTCTGCTCTCTGTACATTAAAAAAAAAAAAGAATCTTCCGTCTGAGTTTTGACTACTTGTTGGAAAACTGCACTTGGGACAGAGAACTAGATAAGCAGCATAATCAGTGCTAGAAATAGGCAGGTAGCAAACCCAGGTATAATCTAGCAAATAGCACTGAGCAGCTTTAAAAATAACAAATCAGCAATGCAAATGTTAACTTATTCATCATAAAAAGTATAAGGGGAGTAGTAAAGTCAGTTGCACTAGTTTTTAAGGTTATTGAAAGTCTTTAGCAGCCTATTAAACACCACTGTACGCAGTAAGAAAAGAGGGTCAGCTACATTGGTCAGAAGCAGCCCCCCCTGCTGCCTTTGCCCTTTTTTGTACTCAGTTTGTGCTCACATAACTGAAGTATATGCTTTTCCTTGCACTCCCCACCTTGTATTCATAGATTTTAGGTCATAATAAGTCAATTAGCCAAACCCCCCTCCCACAAACGCGACTATATTATAACATTGAATTCTACAAAGATCGAATGTTATAATATCGACCCCATAATGTCGAACGCTGAAAACAGCGAAGGTGTAGGACACCAAATTCTTTCCCAGGGAAAGAATTCAGAGGGCCGTTGCTGTGGCTTCGCTGTTTTCAGCATTCGATATGTTGGAGCATTTTAGGTTGACTTCAGGTAAGTGTGCGATTGTGTGTAGGTTAGGGTTAGGGGGCGGATTAGGTGAGTTAGGGTTAGGGAGTGGATCAGGTAAGTGTGCGGTTGTGTGGACGTTAGGGTTAGGGCGCGGGTCAGGTAAGTGTGCGATTGTGTGTAGGTTAGGGCTAAGTGAGTTAGAGTTAGGGCGCAGGTCAGGTAAGTGTGCAGTTGTGTGTAGGTTAGGGGCGGGTTAGGTGAGTTAGGGTTATGGCGCAGGTGAGGTGAGTGTGCAATAGTGACGGACTTTAGGGTTAGGGTTGAGTTAAGGTAAGTGGATAGCTAGTAGTGTATGTAAAGTTTAGTTTAGATTTAGGTGTAGGATTTTAAGTGTATGTGTGTGGATTGCTGTTTTTTGTGTGTGTTTGTGTTGTGTGTATGTTTCTCGGAATAGCGAATTTTTTCCCTGGGAAAAAATCTCTATTCTGACTGTTTGATGTTTTCAGATTTCGGTGTTTAGGGTTCGATATTATAACATTCGATCTTTGTAGAATTCAATGTTATAATATATACCCCCCCCCAACAGCAGTCACTTAATGCAAATTAAAAAGAAAATAGTTGTTTAAACATCTTAACACTTTTGCCAGCAGCTTTATATAGAGTGTAAAGACCTGTTAATTACAGGCCCATGTGACTGCCTTTAAACTGCTTCTAAGACCTTTGACAATCCAAATTGCAGCATCCAGCAGATGGGAAGTATTCTTGAATGGGGAAAGGAGGATTGCTTTCAAAAAAATTCAAAATGCAATCAAAAGTAATAATATTAGTATTTTTTGTAAAGTATATTTGATACCCTCCCCCTTTGCTGACAGCACTTAAGCTGTAGTATACATAGCATATGCTTGCCAGTTTTCCTGTGTGACCAAAAGTTGATATGATTTCATTGTTTTTTTGCCATCAATTTATTCATAAAGGTAACATTTAAACTGCCCTGTGATGGTGCAGTTGCATTCCCAAATTGGTAATCATCTTTATGCCTCCTGCTTGTGTCATTTAGTTGGCTATTTAGTTATTTCTTAAACAACAATGCATGCACTGTTAACCTTGTAAGTTCATTTACTCCACTTACTGTAGATGGATTAGTAAGTACATGATGGTTTCCGTTTGCTGCTTTCCTCTCTGTCCAAGCTTCTCCCCGTCTTATTATACACAGGAAACATGTCTTTCAAATGTATTAGACTTGCTAAATAACCCCTTTGCAGTATTAGTGGTATTACTAGCAAGGCTAATCCATAGAAATGTTTACTTTTGCATCTTCTAATCCATGTAGTAAACATCCAGAAATCAAACTTTGTGGATACAAAGCTGAATTTATAGCATGTTGTTATGCTAATAGATGCTTGTCACTAGAACATTTCACAAAGGAAAGGAATTATAATACCACTGCTGACGTTTAGATGACTTCTCACATTTTAATTATATAGGGTCACATGCTACTTTCTGTTAAGTTTAGAATGGAGAAGAAATAATCTTTACAAAAGTGTGCACCCATATATAAATCAATTTTCATGGATATTCTCTAAACTGTCCTACAATAAATTGAAAAT
This sequence comes from Protopterus annectens, assembly GCF_019279795.1. Classification (NCBI taxonomy): domain Eukaryota; kingdom Metazoa; phylum Chordata; order Ceratodontiformes; family Protopteridae; genus Protopterus; species Protopterus annectens. Next base: position 1,439,944,570 of record NC_056737.1, read on the forward strand.
GAATGTCTGCTGAAAAGTATTTATCTGACATCTGCTTGTATACTTCGAGACAGGGATAAATGGGGAAATTAACATCAGTGTTATTCAGTTGATTTATGGAATGCAGGACAGGGTATGGGCTATGATATTTTAAATTGCTTTCAGTTAATTTTGCACACTGCTGTGAGGTTCTTTATCAGTAATATGTTTACATATAATTGGCAAAACTATCAAAAGTCTGGATTATCTGCAACTTGCAAGGCCAGTTATCACATTTTCTTTTGAAACAGTCTTTCAGCTGATAACTTGTTAATCACCATAATTCCCTGTCTTAGTTTTGTCTTTAACGCTGAATAATCCTTTGGGGTTTTATCAGGATTTTTCTCGCTGCACTGCTTTTTAATTCTTTTATAGATAAAATTGGTTTTAGGTGAAAAAAATTCTTAAAGAGCCTTTGCAAATATATTCTGTAACTGATTGCCATCTGCATCTCAATGCCTTCAAAAGTGTGCATTGATCTCGTTCAGAGTCATGTCGGAGGCAACATTGATCATGTAATCTCTGTACCCTTCCACACTTGCATTTAATTTGATTCTTTTTGATAAGTATCACAGTGCAATTTTACAATGTCTTCTGTTCTTAACTGTAGGAAGGATTAAACAATTACGCAGTTTAATTAACATAAATATATAATGTGCATTGTTATTCTACTCTTTGCAGGCTTTGGCTCACATGATATGAAATTAAAACAACTTAGTATTATTGTAAAAAAATAATCTATCTGTATAATAGCATGAGTCATTTGCAGATCTTAACAGAAGTCACGGTCTGTGCAATTTTCCCCATCGACCATTGTGGGATACTAAGCTGTGATATTTAAAAATGACATGAATATTTAAAAAAAATATAACATAGTGCTTTGATAAGAATGATTTTGTTTTCAGCAATATTAAAGGAATTACAGTTTTCCTTTTCATGTATATTTAATATCCAGCCAAGATAACCCCTGGGATTCAAAGAGACTCTCTCCACCTGCACTAATTGGCCAATGCAGGTTGCTAAATTAGCACAACAGAGAGACTCCAAGTTTCACTGACAGTAAAACTGCACTGAGAAACACAAGATTTGCAGTCCATTATCACATCTCTGAACCACTGTCCTGTTGTACCTGGTCACCATACCTCAAAATCTACTAGCACAAGACACCATGACAAAGCCAAAAATAATGGGGGCAAAAGCCCTTAATCAGTGTAAGATTTTAAATATTACTCTTATAACCTTAGGAATTTGCTAGAATAACAGGTTTTGAATTTGCATGCATTTTTGAAGGATACGAAGCCTGGAAATCAAATGCCTTTCCTTAACTGGTAACGTCAATCCTCAGTGTTTTGCTGGAAGATTGCAGATTTTATAAGGAACAGATCAAAATTATGAGGCATATTTGGACATTCTGAGAAACGCTGAACTGCTAAGAGGAATGCTAGCCTTGGTTGTATTTCCTCAGCAGCTCATGCAAGATGGTAGCATATACAATCCCCTTCAATATATACACACACACACACACACACACACACACACACACACACACACACACACACACAGATATAAATATATAGCTAGATAAATACAGACAGAGATACAGATATAGAGAGACAGATATAGACAAGTGTGTGTGTGTGTGTGTGTGTGTGTGTTGTATGTGTGTGTGTGATTCAGACATTTTGACAACTTCATAAATCAAAGTAATTTGCTATATGTGGGAGATTACAGTACAGCAGGGAGTTGTATTGTGTTCTATCCCTGCCGAAGTGAGAGGTCAGTGTTAACATACATAATTAGCAAGGGGGTTGGGGGTTGCAAGGGGGTTGCTGCTCTGCAAAAACATATTTGTGGTGTTTTTTTCTTTTTTTCCAGTGACATGTTTTGATCTTCTTAGATTGATTATTTATGGTTCAATATTTTAAATATTCAAAAAAATGCCATACATCTCTCTATGCAACTAAACATACACACATGTAGTTGCAATACATAATATCGAATGATTGAAAGATTGACCATTCTTTTTTATTTTTGACTCACTGGCTTAAGGAAATGAAGTCTCTTATTATTAATTACTGTGTCTGTGAGCTTGTGGAGAAGTGGAGAATGGGAATTTGACCTCTGTTGTGCGATCACAGAGTTAACCTCTCTCTCTCATATATATATATATATATATATATATATATATATATATATATATATGTGTGTATATAGATATATATATATATTTTTTTTTAATTAGTTGGGATGCAAGGAGCTTGCTGCCTGCATGAAATATTTGTGATTCTATCTTTGTAGGTCAATTTTATTTTTTTATTCATTGTCTCTAAAGCCACCATGTTGAAACCTTAATTAAGTCTTCCCAATCACTTTAAGCCTTTCTGAATTTTGCCCAATATCTCTCAAAAAATCATTGGAAAAGTATTTTGTTAGCTATTCAAAGAATTGCTGAGGGGCACAATGAACTAATCTGCTATATGTTCTGTACAAACTCAGTGAGGCTGTCACTGGCTGAGCATGAGACATTCAACTGCATAATTGATATTTTCAATGGAAAATCACTGCAGTTGTGACTTCTGTATGCACGGGCAGTGATTTCTTTCTTTAAAAAAAAAATCTTACCTTTTTACACTTATGATACCATTTAGTTGGTATATATAAGTTTGTTTTTTTGGGAGGGTGGCAGTGCAGATTAATCTACCCACCTATAAAATGTCTTGCTTGCAAAGTTTTCATTGAAGAAAAAACGTAGCAAAACTGAACCACAAAACCTCTAAGTGGAGAAATGCCACAGTCTCGGTGAATGCCCAAATAGCTTTGGATGTTAAATACCAACTCACTTCTTGTAGAAAACAAAAAAAAATTTTAATAATAACCTGATTTAAAAATCACTTAATGCCTTGAGAGAATTTATAGCTTAAAAATATGTATTTAAATAAAAGTACTGCATATTCATCAAAAATGCATTGAGTTAATAATGTGTATAAAAATATTACATTGTTAATAAACAACATAAAAGAACCATAAACCAATTTCATATGTTAGACTCAATATTATAACGTCCCCTATTTTTTATATATTTTATAATATGCTTGTCTTCATCCGTTGTTACAATAAAAGTAATTCATCTTGTTAAACCTGTGCTTTTTTTAAAAAATGTGCTTGCATACTCCTATTTCATTTCAACCTACTTCTTTTGGCTCTAAGTATATCGCTGATGCTAATCCCCTCATTTAAACCTGGATGCTTTGTCGCATTTAAATTCATTAAGTGATTTTTAAATCAGGTTATTATTAAAATTTTCTTATGTATATAATACACTTATGGATTCAGTGGAAGTACTACAGGTATTTTGACTGGTGAAAGTAAATTTTAGGACATAGAATGTCTTTTTAAATAATTTAAACATAACTGGTCGCTGATGATGATTCAATTAACAAAAGCACATTACATGTTTTGTTTTACTTAAATATGGAGTTTCAGAGTAAAACAGTACACTTGAAAAAGCCCGTTACGAACGGGCGAAAGCGCTTGTGGATTATCGTTTTGTGTGGTGGTATTGTGGAATAAAAGACTTGTGCATTTTAAACCTTCCTTTGGCTATTTGTCACATTTGAACTGTTTTCTACAAGAAGTGAGTTGGTATTTAACATCCAAAGCTATTTGGGCATTCACCGAGACTGTGGCGTTTCTCCACTTAGAAGTTTTAAAGTTTTCATTGAGTAACTTTTTCCAAACAGTGGTGTTCTGCGAGTTTATCCTCCATCAGTTTTAGAATAGCAAGTCATAGAGGGAGTGGCAAAGTGGCAGGCAGTTAGGTTTGCTACTTCACAGCATCTTATTGTTTAGTTTGTCAATCATATGGGTGCCCTGTGTGTGAATTATGTACACCCTCTGGGATTAGACCTGTTTCAGTTTGGTGCTGTTTTACTCTTACATTTTAAAAAACTGCCATAGATGGATTGACAATCCTCCAGTCCTCCCAAATGCCCATAAGTGTGTGTGTGTGTGTGTGTGTGTGTGTGTGTGTGTGTGTGTGTGTTTGTTTGTTTGTGTCTGTCTGCGCATGTGTGTGTATGTACATATGTGAAAGTCTGTGTGTTTGTGTGTGTGTATGTGCATGTGTGCACTTGTGTATGTGTGTATTTGTGTGTGTGCATGCGTGCATGTGTATATGTGCATGTGTATGTGTGTGCTGTGTCACAAACTGGTGAACTGTTAAGAATTAGCTTCTTTGGCTTGCTCCCAATGTGTATCAGATTTGGTTCCAGCCCCCTCAAATCAGAAATGGAATAACTAGGTTACCTGAGAAAGAGTAAACAAATGAATGAATGAATGAACTTTGCTTTACATACTGTGACAGACTATATGAGACCTATTCAAACTTTTCCAACCACAAACACAGTCAAGGGGGATGTGTGGACTGCTCATCCCAGTGGAAACAAATGTATGAGTACCACTAGACATCTTAGCTGCTGGGATCCTTTGGAAACCTAGAAGCGCACATTAGACATATCACAGATGTGAACTTCAAAAATCCTTAAACAATTCTTCAATACCATGTTGCAGTATATGGAGGAGAATATATAGTTCCCCAGGACTACAAAGGGGAAAAACACCAATATGTTGCCATTTTAGTGAATAGCCCATTTTCCAGATATTTTGAGTGGCATAGACTGTACACATGCTGTAGTCAAGGACCCACATGGTCACACAAACTTAGATACAGCAGTAGGAAGAATTCCCCTTCCTGAAAATGTCAGTGGTTTGCAATGCCCAAGGCATTCTTCATATTGCGTCCATGCAGCAGCCAGGCTGTTTCTATGGCTCAGACAAGACATGTGGTACACAACTCGGTGATACCAATGCTTCATTTTTGGCAACTTTCCACATGGCTTTCTAGTCAGGTGGAGCATACATAGGCTTGTTACAAAGAGCACTGCACACACACAACATGCACGCTGGGAGCAAGCTCTGTATAGTGAAGGTGTGACTGTTGTATTTTGCAGGCAATGCTGGATAAACCTGGAACCATACATGACGGTTCCCTTCGTCAACCTCCAGACAATGGCATATATGCTCAGTCCATGTAGAAACATGTAATATAATATAATGGATCATGTATGAATAACTAGATGTTTCCACTGCCTTGACATATCAGACAGAGTATATAATATGCACCACACATCAGCTGGACAGTCATTGTGGTGTGTTCCTTGTAGCATAATATGGTATTACAAAGCAGCTACAGCCCAATGGAAACATCCAGGAAATGCCTACCATAGAAATAGTACTTGCAATAGAAAAGTAGGAGCCCAGGGATGTAGGGGCAGGTACTTCATGACAGGCATAGGTTGGTGCAACACATTGAGACACTGACCAAAAAGGTCACATCTGGTCCACTACTATGAGTTATTATAAAGAAAAGTGAGAATACACTAATGCATGCGTTATTACATTCAGGCTATACAAGTCAATGCAATTATTGGTCATGTCGACCTTCAACCATAATGGATGGAAGACAGAAACGTTTCCCCCAGACTGCCTCCTTGTAATACTAATCGACAGAGGCAGCTCCTAATGGCTTTATTCCATGAATGGTCTCCTTAAATTATCAATGGTGTGATCCTAGTTATTTTCATTAGGGGTAAAACATAATTATCAGCCATGAGATAGTTAAGGCCAGTCTATATCCAAATAGGATAGGTTATTTCAACCACATAAAAGGAAACTGGCTAGTCTTAAAATGAACCATAAGGGCAGCTAACCTAGTAATTAATTATGAACCTATAATCCTTGAAAAGTGAGTTTAGCAGCCAATTAATTGCCTATCAAACTGTGACTAGTTATTGATTGCATCCATCAGTGATGGTGTTTTACTGATGTGACAAAGACATTGACACTGTCCACTTTTGTGGCCTGCAGTAATAGGTCTTATTGTGATCTTTGACAGAGAAGGTATTGAACTGTTGGATCAATTGTGTGCACCTTGATGAGGTATCTCTGTTAGTACATTGTAGTGTACAGTTATACTGGTAGTACTAACTAGGTGCATCTCCTATTGGCACTTAGGTAGTTGTTGTTAACACATGTTTTGCAGCCAAACCGTCCCCAGCTATGAGGAACTACTCTCACTTCCAAGACAAGGTACCCAGCTCTTCTTCAACACTGTGAGCAATTTCTCTATCAGTGAGCACATACTTCTGATAGTCATGTCCTTGCCAATGCCCTGTTCCCTGTCATTTGCATGGAGTGTCATACTGATACAGTTTGCCCTTCACTGTACTTGTTAGTTAGACCCTTATGGCAGTCCACAGCATTCCAGCCTACTTCAATCCCTGCCACACCTGATTGCAATACATCTGGTCTATAGCTCTTTTGTATGTGATGCATAAGCAATGCATGTGAGGTTGTCCTGGAATAATATTTCTGCCTCCTGGGTAGTGAACTTTTCCTTCCATTGCCTCTCTAAAAAGGCCTAAGCTAGCCCTACCATAACTGTTTTACAATTGTCAGTGAATTGGTGCATTAATCAATTTGGAGAAGTCATTCAATTTTTGCTGTTTGCATTGTTAACCTATTCATCCAAAGCTTACCAGACACCGATACTGCTGTGTGCAACACCACATGTACAGTTCACTGCAGTGGGTATGGGCCTCTGTTCCCCTTCCTGAATCTGCCTGTTGGACCCATGCAGTGGTATGCACATCCTTTTACACTCCCCATATCATGTGGTGTTATGCATACCCCAATGTACAAGGGCCTTCCTGTCCCTTGTGTCCTGCCCTTCACTGTTATGCAATACCCATGATATGCCACACCATGAAAGTGTGACTTGACTGTCCCATTCTATTATGTTTTATTCCTCCTCACACATACCCCTCAGTCTCACTCTTACTCCCATTCACAAAAAGTGTTGATAACACTGCTATGGTACGTCACTAGGCAGGTTTTCCATATTCATTGTTTTTTTCATCCACTTCAAAGTCCATTACTCCACTGTTTTCTGACTGCAAAACATTCTCATACAAAATGGCATCTGAAAAATTCATTTTATTGTGCCAAAGCACTGTGCTGTTACTCTGATGCTTACTGTGATGGATTTGAAGTCTTCTTAAGACACTCAGTCTTGCTGGCTGGATTCTGCTGAAATCAAAGTCTGGTTATAGTTGCATTCACAGTCTGTTGCATAACAGAAACTTGCAGAACATACACTGAGAGAATATACTTTGCAGCACCTGTCTTTAAGAGCAGTAACCAATAACTTTTGTAATAAACCACACGTATTTCTGTTAATGCCTTTTGGATTAGAAAAGCATATTTTTAAACTTTCTTAGAAAAATATGCCCTGTTGTCAGTTCTTTAAAGAAAGCAAATTACATTCTTGTCATGTCTGTATGAAGTCAGCTTTCTTGATGTGTGTGTAATACACTCATAAGCAAGTTTCTTATTTTTTTAAGCCACAGTCATTTAGTATGGATGCTAATCACATATTACTAAACTCTGTTTCTATATTTAAGCAAGCTTTACCTTATTCCTTACTTATGTTGCATATTTGTAGCAAAGTTGCTTTCAACCTTAATACCTTGTTGAGCATAATCTTACAATTCCCTCTTTTTATTTTTAAAACATACTCAAACACTTTATACTGATATGTATTTTTGATCACATTATATAGAAAACACATTAAGAAACAAAACCTTTAGTTCTTTTTTGATACACAAGTCAAAATGCAATTTTACATAGTTAATACAGTTATATAAAGTATTACTACTAAAACTGAATGTATTTAACAACTTTTTCTTTTGCAGACCATTCTGTGAAAATATTTTATCAGTTATGAGCTGTGTCTGCTTTAGTTTTATTTTTTAACTTGATTAATTTATTCTTTTGCAATCACAGAATTTAATTTATGACTTAGTACTCTTTTATTAACTCTTTGCAACTGTTGAATTAACTCTTTACTTTTATTGATTATTTTATATCAAAAGATTAGAGACAGACTAATATCTATAAGAGGCAAAAGCTATGTGCTACTCCAACCATTTATACACTGTTGAAAATATACAGTTTCAATGTCATTTTAACCATAACAACGTGGTCATGTCTCTGAACTGCCCATTAACATCTTGGTTGACAGTGAAGTGAACATAAAGTACTGAACTGGGCTTAGATAATAAATATTTGAATGCAATTATTTCAGTATATTTAATACTTAAGGATTAAAAAAAAAACATGATGTATGTACTAAAAAATGCTCTGTACATATTAGTCCATTAGCTGAATGAATACAGTATTTTAATATAATTTTCCTTTAACTGGGGCAACCAATACTAGCACAGATAAAATGATGGTCCGAAAACCAGTGATAAAATTAGAATTAGTAATAAAATTACAACTTGACAAATTACTTTTGAACTTGTTACAATGTATCCTGTACACTTTACACAGACTGTTTGCTATTCATGCATTTCAGTCTAGTAGCTATCCACATATTTGTTACTAGACATTAATTTCATTTGTACTGAATTATTTTGTATTTGTACATAGTCCAGAGGCAACTATGCTTTTTGTATACCAACAATGTCTTGCCAAAAACATATTAAAAATAGTGACCATTCTCTGGTAAAATATCTTATCCTGTCAGGTTTAATCTGTTTACCAATATTTCTAATGCACTAGTACCTGTCCCCCCCACCAAAAGAGTATTGTCAAGAAGTAATGAGATATTTCTTCCTGTAGCTTTATTTTATACCCTTTTGCAATGCTGCTCACACAGTCAGTGTAAAACTGATAAAGTACCCCTCCCCCTGTAGTACTGCAGTATTGTTTATTTACTTTATATTGTATGTCAGCCCAACACTTTGGTTATACATTTGCTTTATTAGTTTATTAAACACTAGACCTTTGTCTGATTTGATAATTTTTTGGCTGTTTTCTTTTCTGTTGCCTTTGCTGTCTATTTCTACTAGTAGTTATTTGGACCTTCCAGTATAATTGATTTGAACTGTATGTATACTATAACCCATCTGCTGGCTATACTTGATGTAACTGAGGTTTTTTACTTTTATCAGTGACATATATGCACAATTGTGATATTTTATTACAATTATCAAATAAGGCTGCATGTGAACATTTTAACAATTATGTTTTAAGAACAATAGGCTTTTAGAAAAAAACTCAAGCCACTTGTCTGGCAGTCTTGTTTCTTATCTTATTTTTCCAACATTTCCTGTAACTATTCATCCAGTTTAGAAAGGTCTGAGCTCACATTTCAGTTAACCCTTTTTCCATTTTTCCTTTAATCATCAGTTAGTAAAATACAGTTATAAAGCACTTAGTATTATATTTGTGATTTGTATAACTCTGCAAACTAAACATTATTTTACAATTAGCTTACATATTTTTTAACTTTTGATTTCAGTATTTTTTTATTTTTTTAACTGCTCTGTCATTCATTTTACAAAGATTGCTTGACTTATTCCATCCGTGATTTTATTTCTTTTTAAAATTCAGAACTTTAACTGTTTGTTGTGGTGTTACTATGCAATAATAAAAAAATGTAAAAAATAAATAGATACTAGCTTAACAAATACGTTTATATTTACATTATTTATATTTGCTGTTGTTTGCCTGTTATTCTTGTGCATTGTATAAAAAGAAAATACATGCATGTCAGTCTTGTCACTTTAAATCTTTATACAAGCATGTCAGTGTTGTGACTTTAAATCTTTACTCTTATTAACTATTTTTATTTAATTTTTATACACTAGAACTGTTTTGTTTACCTTTTGACTATGCCATGAGAATGGTAGTCATACGCTCTACTTTACTGTAGTACTGATAAATATCTTGCTTTAATTGAATGGAAGTTTTAACCATTTGAGAATGATTTGTATTTTACCATCCTACCATGTATGCTTAACCACTTTCAAAACACAAACATATTATAAAATATATCTCTTTTGTAAAGATCAGCTCTAGTTTCCTGCTCTTTCCCAATGTATGTAGGAAGTCAGTCCTTGTCAGTTTAGCTAATCTATTTTCTTCATCTTGCAACTGCTGTTTAAGAGTTTCCTCATGGTCTGCCTGATATGTCTCAGGAACCTGTTCTGCTGAATCTGAAACTCCTATGCACTTTTGAAAAAATGTTTGTATAATTTGTCTAAACTTCCTAAACTCATTGTGTCTGTCTCTTAGAAGTTTATTACATTCTTTTGTAACAAAATGTACTTGAGGTCCTGTCAGTAACTGATTTGATTCCTGTTGTAACTCTGAGATAAACCTTTTACATGTGGTAACAGAACAAAACTGTTCAACATCTGAATATAATGGAAACACTTTAATCTTAGTTAATTCTTTATCATGAACAGATCTGTCTTCACAGTCTGTTGTTTTAGCAATATCATGCAATACTTTTTTATGGCATAAAACACAAAATGCAACTTTTTGTTGATTGACATAATAAGCATTTGTAATACCCCACATGGTTTTCTTTGAGATACCAGTCAAATATTGTAATACATTTGCATAATGCCTTACTATAAACCTGCCCTAATAAGATTTTCCATTTACTAATGTGCTGTGTAAACCAACATTGCAATTTACTAAAGGTTGGTTTATTCCTACACAAATTAAGTTTAATAATATCCATACTGTCTAATAACATCCAAAATGTCTAATAATATGTAAACTGTCTAATAGCATCCATACTAAAAAATGTGACACAGAAAAAGGTCTTAACACGTAGCAAGAAAACAGGTGATTAGGTTGTTGTTGCTGATGGCTAGAAATTTTTCAGAGTCACTTGAGAAGCTGGTGAAGCACAACAGGCAGCGGACTGCTGTGAAAGCAGATGTCCACCTTTTCTTGGAGAATTTATTGCACTGCGCTTTCCTGAACTAGTCTCACTGGATTTAGACATCTGAAAAAACTGTACTGCTGCAAGCTGCATAAACTGGAATACTTCTGGTTAGGATTTCCACATGCGTACAACTGTTAGTTACTGCAATTTGACTGAAGTAACCCTCTGCATGGCTTACCCTTCCCTCTGTGTTCGAATGCAGGTAGGCTTGCCATTGAAAATTTTACTTTATGGTGATAAAAGCACTGTGCTGTTACTCTGATGCTTACTGTGATGGATTTAAAGTCTTCTTAAGACACTCAGTCTTGCTGGCTGGATTCTTCTGAAATCAAAGTTTGGCTATAGTTGCATTTACAATCTGTTGCATACAGAAACTTGCAGAATATACACTGATGAGATAATATACTTTACAGCACCTGTCTTTAAGAGCAGTAACCAATAACTTTTATAATAAACCGCACGTACTTCTGTTAAAGCTTCAGAAAATGTTCTACTTTACTTCTCATATAGTACAGATGGTGTGAGAGATATAACATATACCTCAGGACAAATGTGTCCCTACCAGTACCCCTATCATAACTGGATTTAATACAGACTTTATGTATATTTTTAAATACACACCCTCTTGGTTTTGGAAAGATACTGCCTTGATGACGCAAATGCTGACACATCTGTTCTTGTGCAAATGCTGATAAGTAAACTGTCTTCAAGGAAACACCTTTTGGATTAGAAAAGCACATTTTTAAACTTTCTTAGAAAAACATGTCCTGTTGTCAGTTCTTTAAAGAAAGCAAATTACATTCTTGTCATGTCTGTATGAAGCCAGCTTTCTTGATGTGTGTGTAATACATTCATAAGCAAGTTCCTTATTTTTTTAAGTCACAGTCGTTTAGTATGGATGCCAATCACATATTACTAAAGTCTGTTTCTACATTTAAGCAAGCTTTATCTTATTACTTATTTATGTTGCATATTTGTAGCAAAGTTGTTTTCAATTTTAAAACCTTGTTGAGCATGATCTTACATTGCCTCTCTAAAAAGGCCTAAGCTAGCCCTACTGTGAGTGTTTTACACTTGTCATTGAATTGGTGTATTAATCAGTTTGGAGAAGTCATTCAATTTTTTCTGTTTGCATTGTTAACCTATTCTGCCAAAGCTTACCAGACACCGATACTGCTGTGTGCAACGCCACATGTACAGTTCACTGCAGTGGGTATGGGCCTCTGCTCCCCTTCCTTAATCTAACTGTTGGACACATGCAGTGGTATGCACTTCCTCTTACACTCCCCATATCATGTGGTGTTATGCATACCCCAATGTACAAGGGCCTTCATGTCCCTTGTGTCCCTTCACTGTTATGCAATGCCACACCATGACAGTGTGACTTGACTGTCCCATTCTATTATGTTTTGTTCCTCCTCACACATACCCCTTGGTATCAGTCTCACTCTTACTGCCATTCACAAAACTTGTTGATAACACTGCTATGGTACATCACTAGGCAGGTTTTCCATATTCATTGTTTTTTTCATCCACTTTAAAGTCCATTACTCCACTGTTTTCTGACTGCAAAACATTCTCATACAAAATGGCATTCACAATTTAAATTGTGCTAATAAGGTCCTTGTAGCTAGATGCTATGCTAAAGAGTTAATTTAGCTCTATTGCCTTTGAATAATATCCAGAACATAGTGTGGTATGTAGCTCGGTTGGTGTTAGCTATGTTCAGTATAGCTCTAAGGAAACATGTGACCATTATGCTCATGCAAGCACTGTGCTACAAAGGTTTGACAGCTTTGCACTACAGCTCTACCTTACACATTATATCATGTCCAAATGTGCACATGGTGCTACCATTTTATTCCTAAAGTGAACTGGTGTAGTAGTAATGGCAGTTTCAGACACTGTTAACTGTAAAGGCCCTGCATGGAATGCCAGGAAGAGCCACATATTCTTGTTCTTCTTAAAAAGTGTATTCTCTAGGTGTTGTTGGCTAGTATGATGAATACTTGTTATGACTAGTGGTTTTAATGAGCTTATTTGGGTGGTGACTGATGCCAATAGCATCATCTTCCCTGCTGAATAATGCCAGCATTAGTAGAATGGCCTGTGGTTGCACCAGTCTGTTCTGCTTTGGCATTGTGAGGCAGAGGTGTGAGAGAAAGAGATGGGCATGTGCTATAAACATGCTTTCTTCTTTTACTGTATTATCTGTGTACCTGTATAGTAGGAGATGACAGTGGCTGTTATAGTGAGATTAAATATGTACTGTGGGGCAATTCATTGTGCAACTGCAATTATATGCATCCCATATGTGGGTGTTAGTATGTTGTCTTTTTCTTCTTTTTCTGTAATTCCAGTTGTGGTCAAGATCTTTCTCTAATGAAAGTTACCATGGCATAAACCACACAATGCTTCTGGTACTGGATCAGTGATGGCCATCATGTCTGCATCATAGCAGGAGAATGACTGTCATCCTACTGAGGTTGACCTGAGGTGGCTGTTTGTGACCTCCATAGTTGCTACTTGAGTGAAAATCCTCTTCTGTAAATTGTGCAGAAGTGCCTCCCATTGTATCCCAGTGTCAGTTTTTGAGGCTGTTGTCACCTAAAGTGTACTAACAACCACACTCCTATCTTGTGCATCCTAATGTGGCCTGATTAGTCACATAACTGGCAGTCTCTAGCCTTCACATCTCCATAAGAATTGGTTGTTTCTGTGGACAGGCTGTTCCCATCATGCCACTGTGGGAACAGCCTTCCCATGATGTCAGAAACAATGGTAACTCGTAGCTGGTCATTCTCCTCCAGGCTTGCCTTGCATCTGTCCACAGTTCCTGCTGTATCCCCATCCATGTGCTCCCCTCTCTACTGTGTCATTTCCTAGTCATTGTTCATTTTTAAACCCTTATCATCATCAACTTTCCATATTCTGTTAATTTGTGCTCCACCAGTATCATGTCTTCACGGGAAAACCCCTCTTTCTATCTATATCTCCATTTTCTATTTGTTTGCCTGCTTATGCTACTTTCCCTTCTCTAATTATTCCATCACTTTCTATTCAACTCTGCCTACATCACTATTGCTTCTTCTTCGCATATTGGTAATGGAACTCTTAATCCAAAAATGCCCTTTCTTCTGCTCATTTGTCTTACCTTATGGATAGCCTCATGCGTTTTCCTTTGCTTCCTATTCCCCCTGTACCTGCTTTTCTTTCTCACCATTTTCACCTTGACTGGTCAACATGCTCCTCTATAAATCCAACAAATCATATTAACCTCTTTGGTTTATCCCAATTTTTCTCCACACCAACAAGAATTGATAGACACAATAATAAACATTTCATTCTAGACTAGATTCTCTCAAATCACCCAAACCTATGCTCTCCGTCCAGTTGCCTCCCAGACTCACTAACTGATCACTCTCCCACCTACCTAATTAGGCATAAATCACACTCCACTAAAACAACTATCTATAAGCATAAATAAAACAAACTATATACCAGCCTCTAAGTGAAACAAAGTAAAAAAATCACATAAGTCACAAGGAAATGAGGTACCACAAGGAACTCAGAACAAAAGGACTTCAATCTTCACAGAAATCCACAAAAAATACTAAAAATCCACAGTGTTGCTCATTGCATTGTCTTTGAGTAAGTACACTTGTTGATTGGCCACTATTTAATTAGATAGGGTTTAAAACAGGTTTAGATTACCAGTTTTCTTTGTTCTAATGAAGGCCTTTTTGAAGGTCAAAAGGGCATAACCTGAGCAACACTGTGGATTTTTAGCATTTTTTGTGGATTTCTGTAAAGATCAAAGTCTTTTTTGTACAGAGCTCCTTGTGGTACCTCATTTTCTGGTGATTTATGTGATTTTGAAGTATCTATAAGCATATCCATACAAAAAAGCACTTCTCCATATAAACTTTAACTCCCTCTTAATACATCACAACTGGTCCCCTTTAAAACACCTTCCCCTTGATGAGGCTGTTGACTACGTCAACAACTCATTCTTTAAACTCTCTAGCCCCTATTAGGAAAGTACATTGTAAAGCAACATCATCTCAATGGCTATCTAAAGACACCATAAACATAATGAAACAAAGAGAGAAATCATGGCAAAGTTATCCATCAGCAAAAAACAAAGCTTTCATTCAAAACTATGGCCATCTATGTAATTTAGCCAAAAAAACAAATTTGCTTAGACAAAAAGTCCTACTACACCCTGATCCAACAAAAACACAAAAACAACCCTCAAAAATTCTGGCACTCCATAAATCAACTTTTGAATCCTGGACAAACCACTACCCCCTCTTCTATCACCCCCAATCCAAACATAAGCATAGCAGCCCAGTTTAACTCACATTTTATTAACTTCAGTCAGGCCCTAGTAAACAATAGCAACACACCCCCAACCATTCCCACAACTCATACCCATAAATCTGCTACCTTCTCCTTTCAGCCCATCCAGACCACTTGTATCAGAAAACTCCGTCAACTCAAACCCACTACACTTGCAGTTGATCAACTCCCAAATGAATTTCTTAAACCAGCAGCTGACTCCATCTCATACCCAATCTCCCTAGTTATCAATCGCTCCATTACTGAACAATGCATACCACTACTCTAGAAACTCTCCTATATTATTCCCCTGCATAAGGGTAGACAATCCACAGAACTTTCCAACTACAGACCCATTGCCATACTCACCCCCCTTAGCAAAATACTAGAAAAATGCATTCATTCTCATTTATTGGCCAATCTACAAAAAAACAATCTTCTCTCCAACTCACAGCATGGTTTCAGACTAAGACACGGCACCACAATTGCCCTACTGTTGATTCCATCAGCCACCACAGAAATAGAAATGTCCTTGTCTCCATTTTCCTTGACACGTCAAAAACATTTGACACCGTATCTTATAATAAACTACTACAAGAACTATTATCCCTACAACTCTCACTATCCTCCATCACTTGGTTTCACAGCTATCTGTCCAACCGACAACAAGCTGCAAGTGGAGAGAGGAAATCTCTAACATTCTACCAGTCCCCACTGGAGTCCCACAAAGCTCATTTCTTGGCCCCTTACTATTATCCATCTTTACAAACAATCTAAATTCTGCATCCACACATGCTACTATAGTGCAGTATGCAGATGACTCAACAGTCATCTGCACAGCTGCCTCCCACCCTGAACCCCTAGCTAAAGCTCAGAAAGCTTTCTCAGACATAGATCAGTACCTCAAAGAAAAACAACTCATACTAAATCCTAACAAGACAAAATTTATGATATTC
Organism: Protopterus annectens; assembly: GCF_019279795.1. NCBI lineage: Eukaryota > Metazoa > Chordata > Ceratodontiformes > Protopteridae > Protopterus > Protopterus annectens. Next base: position 1,439,960,749 of record NC_056737.1, read on the forward strand.
TCCAAGAATAGATCCACAGACCCCAATAACCCTTTCCAAATCTTCTCTTCCAATGGAACTAAAATTGAACCAGTAGATAGCAGAAAGTTACTAGCTGTCACGATAGACTGCTCCCTAAAATATGACAAGCACATAGCCCTAACCATAAAAAAGATACACATTAAATTCAGCTGTCTATACAGGACTAGAACATTTGTCACCCCTACCACTGGGCAAAGTATAGCGAGAACATATCTTCTGTCAACCTTACTGTATGCCTCCCCCATCTTCACTAATCTTAGAAAATCTGAACTATCCAAACTAGAAATGTGTTACCACAAAATAGCTCATTTTACTGCCAGCATCCACAATAGAACACATCACTGCATTGCCCTGAACTGGCTCAAACTACCTAGCCTACTATCTCTTAACCAAGTCAAAATTGCTCACAACATCATATATCAACCAGAGGCCTGCCCAGCTCTAAAGACTCTAGTTCAACCATATAATGCCACTCGTACCGTACGATCATCCAACAAACTATTCCTAAAAGGTATAAAACCTAACAATTCTTTTGGTGGCTCCTTATTTACAAATCATGTCACAAAATTATAGAACAACATTCCGCAACACATACTTAAAGCCCCCCACCACCTCCACATTCAAACTCCTTCTCAAAGAACACCTAAAATTTCCACTCACTTTACATCACACCTATCTGGAAATACCTCCAACTACTCTCTCCTACTACTACCTCTTTTTTCCAAGAAGTGAAGCTTGCCCATTTCCCTAAAACTAGGTGTTACCATAAATAATCTGTAGGTAAGGTAACCTGCACCATACTATATATTTAAATTATACTTTCTGATTATATCAATATTAGTCAACTTGTAACATGCTTCTACAGAGTTACCTTTAGCTACCACTGAGTTAACTGTTACACTGTAACACCTGATCTTACCATTAAGTAGTTTTATTATTTAGTTTTTGTTTTGTTTGTTGTTATAAATAATGTCTTGGAACTTTTCTCCCAGGGCCTCCACTGAAAATGAGCCACTGGCTCAGATAGACCTTCCCGGTAAACAAATGTAAAATAAATAAATAAATAATAAATAAATAACTGGGATGCCACTTTGATGTACTGGTCTACATCTATGAACATATAGGAGCTGTCTCCCACTGTCCTGCCTTGTTAGTGACTTTCACCACAACACTCATGTGCTTATTTGTAGCAATACCCCTCCACTGCACCAGCTGATTGCTTCTCTTTCTCATAACACAGCATGCTATTGTGACACTTGCACTAGTTTTCAGTTTTACTGTCCTCTCCTTCAGAAGTCTGTATAACCACTGTTATTACTGTATATTGATCCTCAAGAATGATGACAGTGTTAAATGGACTTCAGCTATCATGTTAGTAAGCAGTGTGTCATTTTGTTGTGTATGAGTGTGTGTGTGCAAGGGGTAAAACTGAAAGCATTTTAGAGCCTGCTGAGTTTCCTGGGATACAGTGAAAACAAATCAAAGTTGATATGTACTATCACCTTATTATCCAATTACAGTCGAAAATTCATTGTAGAGCCACATACATGCAGTAGGTGCCATGTCATTCATTCTACCATATGCAAAACACATAGTTGTTGAACAGGAAATCCAGGCTGCACAAATGGAAGAAAAATGCCCTGTGAATATAATTTCTAGTGTAACATTCCACTGCACTGGTGACAGCTGAAAGGAAGCCTCAACATCTGGACTGTGCTTAATGTGTCTTGCCTCTTACAAGCACATTGCCACACTAACGTTGGCATACCTTACCACTCTTTTCTCCATGAGTCTGTCATTACTACCTTGGCCATATAGTAACAGATACATGAGAAAACCTGCCAAGTATTTTTCAGAATGATTAAAACTGGAAGCATTCATAATGAATTCTTCAGAAGAGGAAAGTTAATGCTAATGTGATGTAACACAATTATATCTATGTTTGCATCCTTGGGTATATCAATTACTGATTATTAGTCATTCCTTTATACTATTAACTGCTGTCCAGGAATATGGTGTTTTTAACTTTTTCTTGGAATTCGATTCATGAAATCCAGCATATTTCTAACAGAGTTCACTACCAACGAATGGCTCATGGCCTGAATAAATAATGGTAATTGCTCTTTCAGGGAGAATGCCACCCTGAAATTAATGCATGATCTATGTTTCACCTAAAAATCCATGCAGCAATTCAGAATGTTAATGGTTACATAAAATGCAGTATATTCAAGCATGTGGTATCAGTGGTCCAAGATACAAGAATCTTGGTTAAGCACAAACTTTTTTTTTCACCTAAAAATGTCAGATTATCTATTCAATGAGCATTGCCTCCATTTTATGTCTTTTCTCATGGAGTTATAAAACATATTCAAGTTGTGTGCTTCCATTCCATGTCTTCCTGGAAAGAAGGCTGCTATTTGTGTACCACAAGCAACCCATGCCTTTATGTTCCATAAAAAAGGCAAAGGCAGCTCAGCTTTGTTTACTGTACAAAAATAATGACAAACAAAATGTCAGCATGTGATGATTTCCCTGACCTCCAATGATAGGTTATGCTGGTGCTAATTCACTAGGTGTGGTCACATTAGACATAAACAATGTCATACCTGTCGGCCTAACAATTATATTATGCAAGTACCCGGAGAGAGTAAAAATGAAGGTTATATGTAATGGAAAGGGGGTGTACTTCTAAAAGAAGTGTTGAGGGAAGAACTTGTTTTTTGAATCATATGTCATTGTTTGAGGAGTTAATACTATGATTTGACCACTGCCAGTGCATGTTGTTTGCATTTTCTCTGTTGAGGTACTTAGTACTATTTCTCATAAGAGAATAGTTGATAAGCCAAAAGCATTAACTGCTGACCCACAGGCAGTTTATGGGCAAAACACTGATGGAGTAACGGCATACCAAGTACATCTAGAGGGGGCTGCCTGTCTTTTTTGATGGCGATTATTAATGGAGTCCCAATGTAGAAATTTTATTGAAACAATTTTTCTAACAGCTAAGTGGGAAAAGTGCCGTGATCAACAGAATATGCTGACGCAAACTAGGTAGCATAATTCTTGCATAAAATATATATAGAAGATTTAAGAAATATGCTACTGTTCTACAGAAATGCATAGTCTATGCAGTAGTAATGACCTAACCTTTAATGTCAGTAAAAGTAACATTATAAAACTGGAAAAATTGCATAAACTATATCTGCAACAGTAATGGTAAAAAAAAAAACTCTAAGTACAATGGACAATGGTAGATTACAATGTAAACTGACCAGTGTGCATAAAAAATGTATATTCTATGTTGGCCAGAATCATCCCACAAGGCTAGTAGCCTCTTTTTAGAGTAGAAAAGAGGTGGTGTTTATTCTAATGGAGTAAATTTGATCAGGGCATTGGGGAACTTCCCCTACTCATCATTGTTGTGCGTGGGACCCATTTTGTAGGAACACTTCTTATTTTTGTTCCAGGTGCAGATGCAGCCCTAAGAAGTAGGGAGACAGATGGAGAGAGAAGGAGTTAATGGATTGATGAGAGAAAAGGAGTAGAAAGCAAATATCTAGACCATAGAATATGTGCAGATTTTCAGGTGTTTCATATAAATATGTTTGACGGAGATGAGTGGGAAAATGATTGATGTACAATTACAACCCTCTAGTTGGGAGAGTTGCAGAATGATTTAATTGAAAATGGTGATGCAGAGTGAAACAAAAAATGAAGGAGTCATTTCCTGTGGGGACATTATGGAGAAAAATACAAAAGGAGGATGCAGTGACAATTCTCAAGCACAGTGGTTGTTATTGTTGTTGATATGGGAAAAATATATGTAGAGAAAATAAAAGTAAGCAAAAGAAGAGTAGCAGAAAAGAAGGGAGAAGAAAAAAACAGAAATATGTGGCAAGGATTCAAAGTAAAGAAAAAACGGACAGGTATGAATTGTGGGACAATTTAATAACTCCTTTGGGTATAAAAGCACATGAGGTAAGAACATTTATTTTTATTAACAATGAGACATTTTGTTACATTATGTTTGAGAGTTTTTTTCCAAAGGAAAATTTTCTTGGAGAATATGAAAAAAGAAAGACTGTAATCCATGGAGTCTTTATGTGATAACAGCATCTGACAGGGAAACAAAAAAAAAGCATGTACAATTTCAAATAATGGTGGAAAAAAGGGACTTTAAAAGGACATTTGAAAACTTCATGTAAGGATGCACTGGACATTGCAAATGTTTATAATGAAATGTGTTTATGGAGTAGTGAATGGGATTACAATAGTGTGTTAAAAATAGAAAGAAAGAATTGTACACATTCCAAGCATGATATATGTGGAAGGGAATAAGGGTGCTATAAAATACTGGTGACAACCCAAAACATTTTTTTGTAGAAAAGAAGTTCATTAGTTGGAAAATGAATTGAAATGGATGGATTGTAAAAATAAAAATATGAACAAGGAAAAAAGAAAGAAAATGAACAAAGATGAGATTTTATAAATAATAGAAAAACAAGAAAATTAAATGAGAAAAAATAATAGAGGACAGAAGTAGGTTCTGAAATAAGTTATGAAGAAGACTTAAATTGGGAGAAAGTAAAATAAACTAAAAATATTCTATTGGTAAAAAGTAAAAGACAGAAAAAAGAAAAAAATAAATTGATAAATACAAAAAAAAAAGGAAATGGATGAAAAAGAATATATACAGCTATTGATTTGGGGTTGGTATAATGGTTAAATTGTTTGACTCACAAACAACCAGTACAGTGTTTGATTCTCACCTTTGGGAGGGAAATCTGGTAGGCTTTGAATGGACTATTAAGAAAGTTAGCCTAGTAATTGGCTATGAAATTATAAAACATGAATCTAAGGAAAAGGAAAAATGAAATTTTTAGAGCACTCTCTGTAAATGTGAATAGTATTAAGAATATAAGAAGAAGAACAGGGATTTTGGTGTGATGTATTGCATGTGATATAGATGTAATTGCATTAGAAGACACAAGATTTTTAACAAATGAAAGATTACAAGCATAAATTATAAGGAGGAAAGATAATCTGGAATTTTGGAAATATGAGATGTTATGGAAATGCTGTATTTTGTAAAGATACAGTAAAGATATTAGATGTAACTTTAGCAAATTGATAAGATTAACCATTGTAAATTTACTGTGGAAAGAACAAGTATATAGAATTATAACATTATATGGTTATACTAATTGTAAGGAAGAAGGAAGCTTATTTCATCAGATTTTAGACCATGTATTGATAAATATGAATATTTATAGGAGACTTTAATTGTGATTTAAGAGGCAAGTATAAAAAGAAAGGAAATTATATATGAAAAATGTTAGAAGTTATAAGATGTGGTTTATTAAAACTTTGGGACAAAAATTCATGTCCTTATAAAAGGTGTATGTATAGAAATTTATTATTTTATAGTATCAGGATGTTTAATTATAGGAGAAGGGCAGGTAGCTGAAAAAGAATTTTGTGATAATCTTGAAATATGTCTAGAGATAAAGGAAAGCAATGAATTTAAATAAAAGCAGGCAAAGGAATAAAAAGTATAGATGAAAAAGCATGGAATGAAGAAGGAAAGAGATTAGGAATACAATTATGGAAAGATTATATTACTGTGAGAGCATTTTATAAAAATTGGTCTGAATGGTGGATGATATTTAAGGAAAAATGCAAAAATGTCTTGCACTGGCAATATAATGTGAGAAAAACAGAGAAAGAAAAATATAAAAGAACATATAATGGTGGTTTGGAAGATTTAGAACATAATGATAAAAAGTACTTTGACAAAGAAAAATAATTACATGAAAGAAATCAAGAAAATACAAGAATTGTATAAGCAGAGTTATTTTTACAAGTAAAATAGAAGAAATATTAAGTTACTTAAACAGATTAGTAAAGGAGATGGTATTGTAATTAGAGAACTAATGTAAAAGCAGAAATAGAAAGAACTCATGAAAAGATTATGAATTGTGTAGTACAAAATGTACAATAAATGTTTAAAGAAAAAAGGTAGTGAAAAAGTTAACAGAAAAAGAGAATAAAGAGTTGCAAAAGGAGCTTTATTTAAATGAGCATAAAGTATTAGGAAAAGTAAATATAGATTTGGCTGCATGACCAGATGGAATAGGTTATGAAGTGTATAAAAAAATAAAGGATTGTTGAAATAAATAAATACAATAAATATTTTGGATGAATGGTTAAATGAAGGTTATATGTATAAAGAATTGTTTAGTGGAATACTTAAATTCATATGGAAGAAGGAAGATAAAAGACAATTGAAAAAAATGAAAACCAATAGTGTTCAATAGTAATTATTATAAGATCTTTAGTGAAAATAATACAAAAGAGGTTTGACACTAAAATGGAAAATATTATGGAAGATGGTATGTATAGTATAAATGGGAAGGAATGTCAAGAAATATTAATAATTGAGAAATTGTGAATGAGATTATAAATAGAAAAGAAGAGGTGTAAATCAGGATAGGAGACCTTAATAAGGCATTTGATACAAATGGGCATGCAAACTTATGGGAATAATGAAAAAATATGAGTTAGAAAGTTAGGAAATTGTGTATGTCAACGTATAGTAATAACAATGTAACAACACTTGTAAATGGCTGGTAAATGTCATGGTACATATGAAGAGTGGTGTAATACAGCAATGTTGAATGAGTTGCACTCTCTTTGTATAAGTTATGAATGTGATAGTATGTGAAATAAATTAAAAAATGAAAGAGGTGGGGGTGTATAACACCCGAAGGGTTAAGAAATCTGGTTCTATTAACATATAGGTTCATAGGTAGGTACTAGTCTATTGGCCCTTGGGCCTATACAAGCCCAGCCAAAAAGGTACCCTGGCTTTTGCCACCCAAGAAAATAATTTTCCTGTGCCACTGTCGAGCAGAGCCACAGAGGTGATCCCTGGGGTGAATTTCCTATTTCAGTAGTCCATGGGTACAGAGTTTTTACCAAAGGGGAACATAGAAATATGCAGATGACATAATGATAATTGCAAAAAAAGCCCCAACATTTTGCATAAAAGAAGTAATAATTTGAAGAAATGAGTGTCTGAAAGTAATAGTGATGGCTTTAAATAAGGAGAAAAGTAAAGGTTTAGTAATGCAGTAAAGATAGGAGGTATACCGTTTGCAATGAATGAAATTTCTGTGTTAGGTATAGGATTCAGGAATAAACATATAAGTAGAATTCAATGGGAAAAACAACAACAGAAATAAAACAAACCTTTCTTTTCTGGAGAACATAGAAATTCTCATTCAGGTAAAAAAGTCTTATTTGATAAATTCAGTACTGATGGGGAAAATAAACATTCTTAGGAAATGCATTTATTTTACCAATAGTATCTGAAAATGCATTATTGTAATTCTTTTTCTCATTTATATGGGTTTCTAGATTAAATCCAGTAAAATAAGGAGGAATAAAGCTATATGTTCCTTCATTAAATTTGTATAAAATGTTAAGGTGGTTAAAAAAAAAAAAAAAAAAAAAAAAAGATGAGATTAGCAGTAAAATTGTGTAACATATTATGTAAATATGTTGGGTATGACAAAAAGAGTAAGACAAAAAGATTGTATAAATGATGAAATAAAATGTCACCCAATATATTTTTGTGGAAAATAAAAAAAAATGATGATGATGATATAGAAAATTGTCAATATATAAGTTTAGTATATGAATATAATAATAAAGCATTACTGTGTAAAATCATGGATAAATCTAACAGATGAAAAATAAGAAGGGAAAGGTGTAATCAGAAAGTAGAATGTCAAGGTTTTTGTGGAGACTGGTAAAAGATGCATTACCAGTAAAATAAAATATGCTTTATAAAAAGAAAAGTGATAGAATATTTTGCTTATATATTTATTTATTTATTTTACATTTGTTTACCGGGGTAGTCTGACTGGATACATGTCCATTTTCACCGGAGGCCTGGGGAGAAAAGCTCCACATAGTCATACTTACAAAGATTACACAGAAGTTAGGAAACAATAATAAAAAGGTGATTATATATTATATACACAAAAGTTAGGAAACTTCTAGGGTGGGATGGTGGCCTAATGGTTAAGGTGTTTGCCGTACAAACACCGGGTGCAGGGTTTGAGTTTCACAAGGGATAATTGGCTAGGCTTAAAATGGCTCACAATAGCAGTTAGCTTAGTACTAATCTATGAATTTATGAACCTATGGAACAATAATAAAAAGGTGATTATATGCAATGGCTTATGCAGACGTTAGGAAACATTTATAAAAAACAAAGTGATTATATACAATGGATTAGTATTGTCCCCAAGTAGGGGACTCACAGTTCTCATGGACAGACATAATTAAAAGTATGAAACATCAGATTAGAAGCAGAGTTGGTGACGTAGTTACGTTATGATAATTTTGGTTTATGCTATCAGTTTAAAACTAATCAGGGCTGGTATATGGGCATTGCCAATTCACTTTGAGATATTGTTTGAGGTTCTTTTTGAAGAGACTTTTGGAGGATTATAGAGTTATATAGTTTGGCAATGAATTCCAGGTTTTGCCGGTGAAGTTGTCAAACAGGGATTCACCAGCAGAGTTATTAGCTTCGTGGGATTGGACCAGTAGTTTATCAGCTGACTGTAGGGATCTCAGGTTGCTATATGGCTTAATAATATTTTTAAGTGACAGGGTCTCCTCAGGGTAGTATAGAATTTTGTGACCTATTAATTTAAGGTTTGCAGTTCGGGTGGGGAGGTGGTTGAGCAGATCAGAGTGGAATCATCTACATATTGAATGCAGGTAGCTTTAGGGATAGAGTGTGAAAGATGTTGATAAAAAAAGAGAATAGTAGTGGACCTAGTATGGACCCTTGAGGGACAACAAGTGTGAGGGGTAGCTGACTGGAGAGTTTGTCATGCCATATTACTGCCTGTTGTCTACCAGTCAGGTAGGTCTGGAAACATTGGATAGCAGGCTTGTTGAGGGAAATAGATTTTAGTGAAAAAATGAGAAGTTCATGGTTGACCATGTCAAAGGCCTTTGATAGGTCACGAAAGAGGGCAGAGGTAAGCCTATTGTCATTCTTGTTTTGGTTTATGGCAGTAGTAAAGGAAAGGAGGGCTGAGGTAGTGCTGTGGTATGGCCTTAAACTATGTTGGGAGTTGGATAGTAAGTTATTCTGTGAAAGGTATTGCATTAGTTGCTTGTGTACACATTTCTCCATTATTTTGGCTAGTGGGGAAAAATGGCAATCGGTCTGTAGTTGGATATGTCTGTAGAGCTGCCACCTTTATGGAGTGGGATGACATGAGATATTTTCGAGAGGGAGGGGATAGCATTTTCAGATAAGGTTCTGTTGATAAGGATAGAAATGGGATATGCAATAGCATCTGCAGCTATTTGTAGGTACTTTGCAGGGCAAAGGTCGGCAGCGAGGGTGGTAGGTTTTAGTTTTTTTAGAAGTGTTTTGGTAAAACTAGTGGATATTGGTTGGAAACTAAATTCTGGGTGATTATTGGGTAGATTAGGGTGTTTACATATGTTTACATTGTCAAGAAGAAGAAGAACTACAGAACATGTGTTTTTGAAATATAAGAGAGTAAAATAGTACAGTTTGGGGTGATTATTGGATAGATTGGTTCATAGGTTAGTACTAGGCTAACTGCCCTTTTTGGGACATTTGAAGCCTAGCCAGTTACCCCATGTGAGAATCAAACCCTGCACCTTGTGTCTTTAAGGTGAATACCTTAACCATTATGTCATCCTCCCACCTCCCACCAGATTGGGGTGTTTACATATGTTTACATTGTCAAGAAGAAGAAGAAGCTGCAGAACATATGTTTTTGAAATATAAGAGAGTAAAATAGTACCATTTGGGGTGATTATTGGATAGATTAGGGTGTTTACATATGTTTACATTGTTAAGCAGAAGAAGAAACTATAGAACATGTGCTTTTGAAATATAAAAGAGTAAAATAGTGCCACTTTGTACCTCATTGATCTGAGTCACTGATGAATACATTGCTGCTTCTGTAACATTTGAACAGGCCACTTGAGACAATTTGAAAATTCACAAAAATTCTTAGTAGAAAGATATAACAGTTAAAATAGTAAGACTATTCTCAATAGCTACTGAAAACGTCATTGCATGCATTTTCTTAAATGTTCATAAGATGAGACCTTTTTTCCATCTGCAAAATAGTATTTTTTTCAGTTTTGTCTGAAAATCTTTGCTGTTAAACTCCACCAGAGGAGTTACTACTAGAATGGAGAAGATATGAATGAAAATAAGTATCAGTAATAGAAAAATAGTAATGTTGAATGTTTGACCTGTGGATCACTCATTGAAGTAGTTACTTTCTTCATCTGAATTACATGTCAATATCATGTCACTATTGCATCCTTGCTTTCTTATGAAGCACCTAGCAATAATCCCTTCTGTTACCTTAGGGGTTTAATCTGCCACCATCTTTTATGGATAGTAATTCCTGTATCCAAGTTCTCACAAAACTGTCTTGTCCCTACAGATTTTTTTGCTTTACCTCTGATTTGTCCTTCTTTGTGCTTCACATTTCACAGTTAACAGAATATATTCACCATAGTATTGGCCTGACAACCTTCTTGGAACATTAAATGCTTGTTTGTAAAATAAAACCTTCAACTGTATCATCCAGATGTCTATAACTTAATTTAAGGAAGTTGAGGATAAAGCAAGTTATATGACAATGTATCATTGGACAGATGCATGAATGGATAGAGGAAAGGAGTTACTTATGTTTTGATGGTTACAGGTCAAAACAGCAAGTGCTCATATGAGTGAATGTTCTTTTATATCTTTATATGGAGTTTTTGCCGGCAACCTGTTTTATGAAACTGTGCTGCAACAGAGGAAGGGGATTTGCCCTTACCCTACAGTTGTGCAATTTCAGAGCTGATATGCATCGAATTATTAGATTTGGTTATGCTTATTTGGGATCGTGTTATATTTGCTCTACATACGGTACTCTGGTACTCCATTCAATAATCCAGATATGACTTGTGAAACTATCCCATTTCCCTCCTATTAGTTATACTGTATGGGATGTTAAACAGTTATTGTACATTCCTAATGTTCTTTGCAACTATAAACAGGTTAGCAGTCATTAAGGTCCTGAAATACTTGTTTTGTGATACTTTATAACTGCTGTCTGTTAGCCATCAGCCTCATTCCAGCTAAATGTCTTATTTATTTCCCTTCCCCATGGCAACAGTCAAGAAATTGAGATTATAATCTAAACAGCCATCTGGGTGGTTCATAGTTTGTTGTTTTTTTCTTTGCTCTAACCTTGAATGGAAATAGCTTAGCATGGGGTAAGGCATGTAGTGAAGCACCTAATAAGGACATCCCTTCATTTCTTCAAGGAGTATTCCATCCTAGAGGCCCTGCCCCTACTTTGATAGCATGAGAGTTGCTCTCTGATTTCCATACCCCTCCACCCACAGGATAGGAGGGGGAGGGGAGTATGTGATGTCTTTTCACTCCTCTCTTTCCCTCTCCATGTTTGGCTTCTCCAGTTCTGGGGCCTTTAATTGAATACCAGTCATCCAGATCACATTCAGGACTCCATCTCTCTGTGCTACAGAGTCAGGGGATAAGATCTTGACATACTTATCATTATGGATTTTAATAGCTCATAATTGTCAATATTCAACTCAGCAAAGACTGAAAGAAGTTAGCATGGCATGATATGTCAATTCTGTTTTGATAACTGCTTGATAACATCCTGTGCATGGACTTCTAGCATGACAGATCATGCTTGTCATAGGCAGAAGAGGGTTTATTACATGTCATAACTATCTGTACTGAGATTTTAAATTGTTTCACTTGAAAGGAGTTATTTCATCATAATAAGGGTGTGTAAAGGATTTTGTTGGAATGTGCAAGCCATACACATTAGAAATAAATGATATTTTGTTTTGTAATAATTGTGTTAAGATCTTGGATACCAGCTAGTACCTGAATATCAGTGCTGAAATTAAGATCCAAATTCTTATACCATGTTTCCATTGTTGTTACAGTAACCTGTAATATTTCTGTAGCTTCCAAAAGTGAATAACCTGGTCTTACATAATGTCTGTAACTTACAGAGCTACCCTTCAGGTTCAATTTTTTAAACATCTTTAGATATTTTAAATCATGAAGACCTGTTAGCAAGCACTAAAGAATATACTATGATAAACAAATCTAGTAATAGTACTGAAATGAAAGGGATGCCACTTTGAACTTGTCACAATGAATTTGAAACAACCAGGATTTACAGGCACTTGATGTTCCTCCTAACCCTTAAGTTATACCTGCATATAACCGCTTGCATTTAATCATAGATTTAACACCGAGAGTGATAAAGGTGTTCATAATTTCAAATTAAGTGATGGAATTAAATGCTTTGGTTAAGTTAACTTAAATGCCATTTATAGTGAATTGTTTCTCATTAGCAATGCTTATTGTTTGATACATTTATATTATGTTGATCATATAGGATCTTCTTGGAAGAAAGCATATCATAAATTATCTAATTCACAAGAATAAGACCTTAAGGGATATATGGAGTTGTATGAAGTATTGTTCAATACATTTTCCCAAGCATTTTAATAATTTTACCAGAATGATAGCTGTTTGGAAGCAGTTTTGACACATTGTTATATTTAGACATAATGATTATATGTTGACATTATTGTGGACATAAAGTTCAATAACTTAGTATTAAATAAGTTGCGTTACTTGGTGAACAAATTGCTGCTTGATTATAATTAAGAATATCCATAAGTGTCCATCAAGAATCATTCTGGATTTTATTTTCACTGCAGAAAGAAAGAAAATTAATGACAATTTCTGCTGTTATAGTTGTACATCAGGAACTTTCTTTCAGTGATAATATGCAACTGCTTAGATTGGCACAGGTGCAGCTGATAAATCAGTTAAAACTTTCAACCATAAGTGCTTCGTCTGTGCCTTCAGTCCATGCAAGCTATGTATATCTTCATGATTAATGTTTTATGATGCTTTCTACTTTTACATTTACAAAAGCAAAACATGCCTTGTTATTGTCTTAAAGCAAGAAATAGGTAATCAGATGTTGCTAGACAGTTATGATGGCCTATGTCATAATATGTATGACTGGGTAATGTATGGATATCTTTTAAAGATCCATTGTGTTGTAAATAATTCTGTCAGAGTACATTAAAACAGTGACATCAAAATAACACAGTTATATACTCATCTTTTGAAATATTACCTTGTCAGCCAGCTCCTTTTCAAAAATTATAGACATTAAAAATAAATAAATAGTGTAACTAATTAAATAATAAAGAAGAATATGCAACTTGATAATGACTAGAACAGATGATTAACAATCTTTGACCATATTTCAATGTAAAAGTATAAATTAAGAAAGAATGCAATTAGATGCAGTTTATTGTAGACACCACTATACTATTTTACAATAATTCATATGAAATCAGCAGGTAAGACTATGAATAAACTGAAAAAAGAGGATTTCAGGTCATCTTTCTAACATCAGACGTAAATGCCAGAGGAGCACCTTATCCAAAAACTTATTAGAACACCCCAGACATTCTGTTTTTAAACTTATCATTTTGAACTGTGTATAGGTGGATAAGTTTGAAGGAGACATCAGTGGTGTGTTGGAGAAGAAAGAATTATGCTGGCAGTTGAAATTAAATGCATTCAGAAAACCAGGACTTAACTACTATTGCTCTGTTAAGAGTGTTATGGATTTATGTAAGCTGCACACAGTCTTTAAAGACTTTTTAGGGATTTTTTTGAGGAATATGTTTAGGTACTAAAAATGCACTAAATAATTAATAATAATAATAAAACAATGTGTATAATGTGGGTTTAGTTACTTTAACCTCAATTCTGCTTTGATTAGTTTTATTGCATCACACCAGAGATTTAAACAGTAAATTTAAAACACACATTTTATCCCACATTTCAGGAATTTAAAAACCTTCTCCTTGAAACATGTAATTTAGAAATGTTAACTATTAAAACTAGATCTTCTAGGAATACTAACTTATATAATTCATGGAACATCATATATGATCTATTGGAAAAAAATATTTATTAAAATTCTGTAAATAGATGATATTTATTAATCCTACTTTAACACCAATATGTTTTGCATGATGAACGTCTTTGTACATAGTTTTGTTATTTTGGTTCTGTAAATAAGAAGGTTTTTTTTAACTTAAAAAAATGTACATCTTCATGGAAGTATTTGTTTACTTCAGCAATGATTTTAATAAAAAATGTTTTTGAAAAAAAACACATTTTACATGCTGCTATTATCATGTAATGGTATTATTGCCACATTTATCATACTGGTGGACACTCTTGCACACTCATGCACTCTTGGGCACATACCTGCATACTTTTATACATTACTAGTTTACTTTGCCCACTGTTTTCTGTATTTTTATGTTTTTTTTCTACTGGTTTCATTGTATAAACATATTTTGGGGGGGGGCTGTAAAGATGAAAACTGTCATGGCAGTTTTTTTTTTTTTTTTTTGGCAAAGCATTGATGTTTTTTCTGAGCTGTTAATATTTTTTTATGTACACTAATACACATGGTTGGATACTTACTAGATATTATTAGACAGATGTATTTTTATATTTATAGTGCTCTAGTATGATTATGTTTATAATTAGATAGCTATGTGTTTTTCTTGATTTTAGCTCTTGTCACAGACCTGATGAAGGCTTTATTGCATTATATAGTCAAAAGTGATTTTAGTTAAAAATCTTTTTATGTATATCTTTTTTTTAATACCTGGACTTCAAATGTAGGTGGCAAATTTATAATTAGTGTTTTCTTTAACTATGATTTAGTTTGATCTAATCAGTAGTAGTGTGTGGGGGTCTAACAGCAAGAGGTTCTCTGTTTTGATTCTCAGCTGGGGTGCCTTCTGTGTGGAGTCTGCATGTCCTCCCTGTGGTCGCGTGGGTTTCCTCCGGGTGCTCTGGTTTCCTCCCATATCACAAGACATGCAGTAGGTGGATTGGACTCTCTAAATTGGCCCTAGGTGTGTGTGCGTGTGTGTGTCCCTTCTGTAGAAGGTTGGGCAATGGGCTGGCAATTCGACACTGTAAAACTCCACTGCCAGTCATGAGCATAAAGATGATCCACTGTGGCAACCCCTAACCGGGAAAAGCTGAAAGAAGAAGTAGTAGTAGTGTGTGGGGGTGGGCACTTGCTGTTCTAAAATGCACTTTTACGGCCATGTTTATATTGTTTGCCATGAATAGGCTGGTTTAAAATGGTTTAAAATTAAACAATATGCATATTTTCACACCTACTTCTAATTTTATAAAAGCTGATATGTTTAACAATGTTAAAACATTTCTGACTTTTTGTTACGGAGGATCGCTTGTCTGTGGCGAATAAAGATTTGTTGCCTTGGAACACTACCTAAGTTTCAAGATTTTTGGAAATTATTGTTATTCAGCTCATCAGTGAAGCTTTAAGACCACTATATTCTTTGGTTTTATTTTTCCCTCAACACTGATGGTGGTGAGGTTGGGACTAGTCAGATTCCTGTGCTTGTTCATTTGTTTTTTTTTTACCTTTACAAATTTTTAAATCTTCAGCATGTCAAGTAGTAACAGTCTTGCAGAGCAAGTAAGCATTCAAACTCAACAATCCCATAACAGGAGCCTGGTACAGCGACTTACTTAATAAAGGAGAACGATTAAGTAACTTTGCATTTATTCATCAGGTGTACAATGCAAGTGCATACATAAGAAGCAAGAATCCAACAACTTGTTCCTGCCCAGTCAAAGTAAAACAGTTAAATATTTTTTTTCATTTTATTGTCATTTCTCTCTAATTAAATAATTATACCATTATAGATGATAACCATACAACTTTCCTACTTGTTTAGAATATGAATTAGCTCAATTATACAAGTCACTTCCAGAATCATTACTGTTTTCAGCTTCTTCGTTTTAACTTTCTAAGCTACCAACATCAACAAAACTAGCATTACCCACTCAGTTTTAATAAATTGAAGCCCTTTATCATATTTTATTAGACATTACTGTTTATTGAGATGTACCTTTTCTCCAATATCTATCTCTTTATAGTATACACATTGTTTTTAAAAACACTGAAACTTGAACAACTCCAAAAATGTATGTTCACATGACCCAAGAATGACCTGCAAGGAATTAGCATTTGATAGCATTATTTTCAGTCTTTGTATGGCACAAACATATTTATCTAAACATTTTCTGGCAGAAATTATAAACCTTTTAGATATGATGGAAGAATATCTAGGTAATTGGTAGATCCACGTTTAGGTTATTTTTTTCATATCCTCATTAAACAAAGTGCTATGCCTTATTTTATTATTTGATTCCACTGAAGATCTACTTGACGTATTAATTATGTCTTGCATCATTGGATCCCATCATAGGACACCCACTTCTCATCTTTAATAATAATTTCATCACTGCTGGTACTGTAACACCTAACAACTCCAACAATCCCTTATTTCTTGCCATACCAATTGAGTTTTTCCCAAACAAATTAAAATTAAATTAGGCAAATCAGACTTCTTCTAGATTTCTGATGAAGGTACACAGTTTGAATAAAACCACAGCTGCTTTTCCTAAAATCATTTTAATTTGCCTATCATTTTAATGTTGTTAGTTCTTAAAATCGTCTTCACCCTATGTGTCCATTTTTCTATCTACATTGGCTAGTAAAAGCTTTACCAAGAGGATAATTTCTAAAATTGCTGAAGTATAATCAAAGGCCTCTACTACATGCGAGGGTAATTCCAGTCCAAGGGATACTTTTTGATACTACAGGGCCATTTCCATATTTTTGATAATTAGATTAGTATGTAATTAATACAAGTTTATGTATAACATTTTTGGGTCAATGTCTAATATCCTAATGAAAAAATAATGAAATATTTTTATTTACTTGGAATGTCCAGATAGGAAATCCATTTTAACTAGAGTACCAGGGCGAAAATAATTAAGAAAATAAAATTCAAATAGAATCACTATTTGTCTATATCCCTCACAGGATTGAAGGGTAAGCATGTACAATTGACAGAATAAAACTTAACAGATTTCATATGATCACATGAAGGATAACAGCTGTATCTGATTGAATGGAGACTAATAGTGTAAATCAAATAGGCATGTATGTACATATGCAAGAAAGTTAATAAGTTTAACAGTGTTTATTTTTAGCACACAAGATTAATCAAATGCCAAGTTTTATAAAGATAAAAAGTGAAATTCTGAAATGAGCCAAAAAGGGGAAAAAAAAACAAACTTAGAGGTGAGCAAGACTGAGGATGGAAAAAGGAGAGGGTGGAAAAGAAAATGGAATTTTAGAAAGTTGGAAGAGAAGTAGAAAAATGACTGTGACCAGTCCAGTGAGTGTGATGATATTCTTTTATGCAATATTTTAAGTTCTTTGTGCTGGGCTCAGTGAAGGTTGATGAAAGAGGTGGAACTTGGTCATTATATCTAAAGAGGAAAGAATTGACCTGGCAACTACTTTTAAGGGCTAACATTTGGCCAGATCTCAATGAATATATTTATATCAATAGTAGTCTTAGGTTGAAGGTACTGGGAAGATGATCTGATTTATTTTAATATTTATTTTAAAATTTATGGAAATGTAAAATTGAGTTGTTTTGAATAAGGTTTTAAAGGAAACACTTGTTTTTGTATTTTTTTAACATATATGATATATATTCAATTTCTGAGATGTACTGGAATGTCAATTTTGTGTTTTTAAAGGTTTTATAAATATTCACAAACATTTGTTAATATTTATAAATATTCATAAATATGCATGTAGAGATTTGTTCTCATTGGCTGAAATCATGAGGGGTGTGTTTTTGTTTGAAGTAATCACTAATTAAAGGTATTTAAACATGGACTGCTTTCTTTTAATCTGTGTTTTAAACTGTCTGAAGAAGTTTCTTATGGTAGAAACAAAATCACTAATTTTATTTGTGTTTTGATGAAATAAAGTGTGTTTTCCATGGACAAAAGGAATTAGAACATTGGATTTTACATTTTGTGTATACCACTGGAGTATTCACATTTCCTGCCTTCTGGTCTGCTTTTCTTCAGTTTGTGGTTTTCTGACTTAATGGTGGTTTGTTAACAGGCAGTACACTTGCCTTTGATGCAGAAGACTGTGGGTTGTTTTCTCACACTAGCTAGAGCAATTGTTGACACTGCAGTGCAGCATAAAGGAGGTACTGCACTCCTGAGTATGTTGTCGTTTGGATGAAAAATGTAGGTGAGTTCCCTTCTACTTGATTTGGTGGTAGCCCAGGTGGATATACAATATCCCATGGCACCTCTTAGAAATAATAGGGGATGTTTCTAGATGCTCTGTCCAGATTTCCCTTAGTAGTATAAATACCACCTTAGATCTCCCCTAAAAGAGGCCACTTGTCTAGTAGAACTAAACTGGTTAATTAAGAACAAAAAAAAGTAAATAAAGGTTGATGCAAAACCTGTTGATCTGTTAACTTAAGTGAATAAGAGTACTCCACTCTTACCTGTCTCCACTTTCGCAGAACATCTTTGATTTTGCTTCACATTTCTACCTTGTTTTTGAACAAGTCACTGAATCAGATAGAACTTTGGGCAACTGTAAATTTGCTCTGGGCTCCTCAATGATCACCTGAACTGCAAACCCTAGTATCTACCTACGAATCAGAGTACTTAGGGTGTAAAGGAAGGAAATTTATTGTAGTATATAAGGGTGCCATCATATAAGCTATGTTCTTTGACTGTGACACTTGGCCTCCTCATTCTGTTTAATGATGACAGTGTGTTTATAGTTTAGCTGTGAGTACATTGGACAGCATGAATTCTATGAGTTTAATTCTAATTTTTTAACTATGAATACATTTTTAATTTAGCTTGTTTTTCATAGACAGTGTGATTGGACTACAATAGCTTGTCTAGCACTTAATGCAGATGAGTAAGGCTATGAACTAATAAAGAGCTGCTCCCTGTGATACATTTTTGATTCCCACAAAAGTCATTTGTCTTCTATGTGATTCTGCTACATTACTTCACCAGTCAGTCCTCTTGAACTGCTCCTGGAAAGGAACACTTGTGTCCAGTGGGGTTCCACAGGCTATTCACAAATGGGTCACACATTTGTCTTTCATATTCCTGCACCCTTTGCTTACATACTAATTAAGACTTTACTATATATATATATATATATATATATATATATATATATATATATATGCTATTTAAGTATGAATCCCAGGATGCCTCTTGTAGTTTAATGGGCTGTCAGATGCAGTTTCAGTAAATGTGAGTTTCAAGGGAAAATATGTTTATTGTTTCTCATGCTAAGTCTGTTTTCAATGTGAGAGTGTTTTGTTTAGAAAATAGTCAGTTTTTTTTTCTGTAAAATTTGAAACAAAAGTTTTAAATGAAATACAAATCCCTGTGAGAAATGTACAAGTAAAGAAAAAATAGTATGTACATTGACAGATTGATAGGTAGAAAGGTTCATAGGAATATACAAGGCTAACAACAACCAGAGCTTTTATAAGCCTAGCCATGCAATCCAACCCTATCCTGTCTGTATTTATCATGAGCATTTATTAGGAGGAATATGATAATTAGGAAGTTTTTAGATGTTATGTGGGGGGTATATAAGTTTAGGCATTACTATCAGCCTCTTTTTTCAAATACCTGGGGGACAGATTCAGAGTGAATTTCCAATTTCCATCAATTGGGCAAGGTTATGCTTAAATAGGATTAGGGATGGACTCTGCTTCAAGTGGATGAGGAGAATGTTGCTGAGCATGGGGATCATTTGAGATGCATATCTGTCCCACTAATGTGTCGTATTTATATCACAAGAACAATTTAAATCCTTGGATCTAGTGGTTCTGATGCTGGACATTTTGTGAATGTGCAAAAAACATCAAAATTGGATCCAAGGATGTCTTATATGCCAGGCATAGATTGCCACTCAGTATCATGCAGGAGATAGAGCAGAGAAGAGGGCTTTATGGTGATCTTATAGGACGGTGTCTTTGTATCATGTTTTCTTTTTGTAAGGAATCTTTTTGGGCATTTCAACTGTTGCATATGTCTGGTCAGGTATATGCAGAAGGGGGCATTATACTCAATGATGGATCTGATAAAGGCTGAATAAAGTGGTACTATAGCCTTCTTGGAGCTGGATCCCATGCCATTACTTATAAGTTTAGTGACATAGAATGATTTTCTTACTACCTTGGCCACATATTGGTCTAAGGCCAGATTACTGTCTACATATGTTCCCAGATTCCTGATCCCTGATTACCAGTTCAAATGTCAGGGGTGTCTTATTGATGGAGTAATTAGCCTGGGTGGCAGTTTTCCCAAAAGGCACTATAATGCATTTCTTGGCATTGAGTATTAGTCTTTGTCTTTGACACCAGTTACTTGTCTGTGTTAGATCCTCTTGTGAGAAGTTTGTGCCATTGGGAGGAATCTATGATAACTCCCAGTTTGAAGTCATTGCAAACTTAGTCAGCCAAATACCCTTGACATTAGCCTTTTCTCAGAGAAGGAGATGCCAAATAAGAGTGATTTCAGCACAGAGCCCAGAGGTACCCCAATGGTTACTAGTCTCTCAGGAGAGGTGGTATCACCAATCCAGAGTTCCTGGGTTGAGCCTGGTGGCAATCCTGTGAGTTATCTAGGGGTTTATGTCCAGTTCATTGAGTTTGTCAGTTATACCTAAGTGAGGTGTTGTATTGAACAGTTTAGCCAGATCTAGGAAGGTGGTATGCACAGTTTTCCCCTCATGCATTGCCTCAGTGACCCTCTCAATGAAGTCCATCAGATTTAGTAGGCATGACTTTCCCTTGAAAAAGCCATTCTGAGTTGGGTCCAGTGTTTGAACGATTCTTATGTCTTTCTTGATCATTAGATAGTGTTTATGGTAACTGTGAAGAGACAGAGAAGTAATCAGATATTGGTATGACTGTCAACGGCTTGATTCATTACCAATGCATAGGGCCCTCATTTGGCCAAAATCTGGTTCTGTTGACACATGAGGGGAATACTGCAGCAGTTCAGCATTATTAGTCTTTCAAGTAGGTCAGATCTGTACTGAGTGATGTCTGATCGGATAGCTACTCTTGACAGAGAAGACATGTGGAGGACAAAAATGAGATGCAAGTGTATTTCAAGCATGTAAGCCCCCACCAAAAAAAGTGTATGCAGTAATATTGATTTTTTTTTGTATGACTTGTGGGTTGATGAGCAAAAGAAGCTGCAGCTTCTATATTGTTTTTAATTGTGTTGCTCTGCTTATTGTACTTAAGAATTAATTAATTCATTAATAGACCTGAATTGCATAATATAGTCTAAACATGTTGCATTTTAATAGTCTAATAATATTACATTTTAGTAATATATTTTGCATTAACTTCTTTAGAGCCTCCATCCACTGCAAAGGGGTAGGCATTTTTCAGGTCAGACAGTCTGCATTATTTCGAGTGATGATCGGGACCATCTGATATTCAGCATCCGTTAAGTAGTCATTGTTGCATGTAACTGTTGACAGTATTCTCTACAGGATTGGATTGTAAAGGTTACTCTAGCAGTGAGTGCAAAGGACTAAATCTCTGACTTATTAATGAGTTTCATCCTTTCGCAAGGGTTCAGGGTTTAAATTTTTTCACCATCATTTACCTACTGTATGATACTGAGTTAGTCACTTAACCAATAAAATACAACTGGCTGGCAGCAAGAAAAGCAATAATATCTGAAGATCTGAAGAAGTTTGGTAATTTATCAGACGAAAGCGCTAATAAACTGTATATATAAAAATTATATATTATTGCTTTTCTTGCTGCCAGCCAGTTGGTTTTTATTAGTTTATTTTTTAGTCACTTAACCAGACAGTGCTTTGAAGCAATTGGTAATTTTGGCTAAACTCCATAATGGTCTCCAGGAGTGGATACCTAGTAACTATGAACCAGTTCTCATTCTTTGCCAGCTATTCCCTATTGCATAGATGCAGCCAAATTCAATAAAGTCCACATGGTCCGTTTATACCATGTACACATTGTGCCATGACACTCACACAGTAGTGCACCATTTTAGATTCAGTAAGTTGGTCTACATGGTGAGTAGAGTCATGCATAGCCATGCAAACAAGGTGAACACCATGGCATGTACATTACAGCATACGCAGCTGAATTGTATGCTAATAAACCAATCCAAAGTAGAGGAGCTATTTAACAAGCTATAAACCAACCATGTAGACTCTGTTTTTTTCCTCTGAATTCCAAAACCTATTGTAATAGAGACACTGAAAGGAGTCTACACTGAAAGAATATTAGGGGCTGCTGTTGCTTTAATTCATGTGTATGTGCAACAGGCTGATGTCTGTGTTGCTGCTGCTGCTAATAGAACAAGGCCAGGAAGGAGAAAAGTTTTCAGACCTCAGGTAACTTATCACAACCTACATGATGTGGAAACTGTAGAGCACTACAGGGTGGATAGAAACACACTACAGGAACTGCAACCTCTGTTGTCCTCAACTTAGATCCAGGGCAAACCAAGGGAAACCCATCCCAGTGGAGACAAGGGTATGTAGCACTTGGAATCTTAGCTACAAGTACCTTTCATTGACCAACAGGGAACATGCTGGGGGTGTCACAGGCATCAGCATCTAGTATCCTCCATCAATTCCTGAATGCTATGCTCCAACATGCTAGTGACCACATATATTTTCCCCATACTCCTGAAGACAGGGCCAGAAATATACAGTTCTACCCTGTAATACACTACTCTGAAGTACTGGGTGCAACGGATTGCACACATATAGAAATTAAGGCACCATCTAGGGAACAGTGAAGGCTATACATGAGTAGAAAGGACTTCTGCTTTAACTGCCAAGTCATGTTTGATGCCAAGGGAATCATATTGAATATGTGTGGTGGTAACCCTGGCAGTTACCACGACTCACATGTGTGGCACACCTCACAACTGTTTCAGAATTATTTACTGAGGGATGCAGGTTTGGCACCGGAACTGTGGCTGATGACACCCATCAGAAATGCACACCTGCTGAAGAACACCATAATGAGGCACACATTCAAACCAGAAATATCATAGAGTGTGTTTTGTCTGCTGAAGTTGTAGTTCTGTGCCTAGATACATCTGGGGGAGCCCTGCAGTACAGTCCATGGACATGTACTGATATATTCACAGTATTTGCCATGCTATATAACATCATCCTGAGAAAACAGCTTCAGCACGATTAGCAAGGGGAAGGGGCACACATCCCACCACCAATGCCAGGGTCACAGCAACCACATGCAGATGAGGACTCAGAAGGGGAACCAGCAGCTGATGTGGATGTAAGGAGACATAGGCATGCTCTATATGCCCTCACATTGGCTAACAGACAATATATAGCACACTCACTCACACATAAGGGCCTAAAACATTGGTCATTGTCAGACCCAATCTGATGGGCTTCCTGCATATCCACAAAACAAGCAGCACCAGAATTACCCATTCTAAAGACTTAAACCTTGCCCGTGATATAAATAGGATCTGATGGAGAGACAGGTATGTATCCCAGAGATTACCCTGTCTCTGGAATAGGCTTTCCAGCCACGTGAGGCAGATTTCCTCCCTAACCAAATTCAGGTACAACCAGGACAATTGGATGGGGAACAGGAAATTCATCTCTGGTTTGGCACCTATATTTCTAATGGACACAGGCAACCTGTAAATGTTTCGTCTCCCAAGCTCCTGCTTACACTTATCAAGGGTATCATAATTTGTCAGAGATTTGTGATGCATGTCTAGGCTTAAAAAGGCCTGTGTGGTCATTAGCCTAGTAAAACACTTATGAATCTATGAATTTACAAAGGATTGAACCAGAAGTGTCTTGTGCAATAATATGAATGAGTGGCATATATCTGCATTTTGTTACTTGGTAGTGTAAGCAAGTAAAAGGTGGGAGATTTTTACAGAAATGATCTTATCATGTGACAGCAAAGACTTATTTGACATATATATGTCCATTATTAAGCAGTAAGCCTTTGGCATCAAATATTCACACAGTCATATCTCTCAAAAGTAGTGATGGTCACTTCATGCCCTCAGTTTATCACCATACGTTTGTACTGGAAAATCAATAAAGGGGAAGTTAAAAAGTAATGATACACATTTCAGTTTCAGACTTCACAACCTTCACAAGATCATTCACAAAAAAGTTGGAAAATGTCGATGTTATCAACTATCTAACATTCTAACACTAATATAAGTCTGAGGTACAATTCCCAGTTCAATATCACAAATGCAAATATACTACGCACTAAGTCAGCTATGCACCCTGAGCATCAGACACAAAGTTTATGTATCCCTGAACCCAAAAGATACAAAACAGAGATTTGTCACAATTATTGTCACTTGCACAGGGTGTTATGGAGGGGGGCAGGAAACCTAGGGTGACACAAAAGGTTGGTGAGTGTGTGTGAGTAAGAAAGTGAAACAGGCAGACATTTGGATAAACCAACAAATGGCCAGTGAGACAAAAGTTTTAAGCTGCATGGCTGAATCATGTAACTGTTGTGTGTTTGTCTATAGGGGTTCTCCAGGTGAAATTGTTGTGTGAGCATCTGCATGAACATAGCCAAGCTCTGTGCTAGCTCTACATCTTGGTATGTCAGTCAGGTCTGAGCCTTGAATGGTAGAGGCAGGAGTTCAGCAGTGTCATCCCATACCATGGGAACTGGCTCTGCCAGGAGTAGCACTAGCACGTCCATGCCCAAGGTCAGATGCACTGCTGTTGCCTGAATGTGACCGATGTCTGCTGGATGAGCTCCCCTCATGAGTATGCCCAGGATCATGACTCCATGGCCTACCATGTCTGGGTGTAGACAGCTCATTCACTGACTGGCTAACAGTAGATGATATGGCTGACCTATGCTCATGAGGATGCCGTCCCTGTCCCAGCAGAAGTTCCATCTCATTCACTGCTCATTCCAATGTGTCATTCATGCAATCCATTGAATCAGTAACATGGTGGAAGCTAGGGTTGCCATCTTTTCAAATGGCCAAAGTGGGACATTTTCGGGATACACATCAGATTTTACAGGCCAACACATACCCACAGTCAGTACAAAGGAGAGAACTTAAATTTTTTGCCTAAATAAAAGCTTATTCTTGTAGCATTTTAGTTGCTTATTCTGTTTCTTGTTACATTTAGGTATTTTAGATACAGAATAACTGTTTTATGCAACTATTACATAAAATATAGGACATAATTATGTCCTACAATCTCAGTACAGTTGCCATTTTTAATATTTTTTGTCAGGACACAACTGCCCAAAGAGGGACTGTCCCTCGCAAAGTGGGACAAGTGGTAACCCTAGTGGAGGCAGTCATGCATGTCAGCCTGTGCCACATCTACAACCCTAAGCATTTTTCTGGAGCACCTATGGGAATGTGCCTGTGCCTCCATGATGGCCTTAAACATACATTGAGTGGCATGGGGAGAGACATCTGGATCAGGTGGAGGATGGACAGCAGGCCTCCACTGAGCATCCCTAAAAACCCTCCTGTGTGGCACCTCACCCATACTGTGGCTACAGCCAAAGTCAACATTCACCAGTTCCACAGTAACCACTCTTCCCTGATCAATTGTCTTGCCATCCACCTGTCCAATATTCATGGGCTCACTGGAATGGGAATGCGTAGGCCTACTGGCTGTGTGCAGTGGAATTTCAGGGGATGGCTGTAGGTCAACCTCGGTGTCAGATGCAACCTTTGCACCCCCCTGACTTTGACTCTGTTTGGCCACCATCATCATCACATTCTGCTGGTACTCTGACATCAGATGGTAGAAGTCCCACACTTCCACTGTGATCACCTCTGATAATAAGCAACAAACACAGAAAAATACATAAACAACTATACTCCAATATATGCTAACAAAATAACAGTGTTGCCACTGTTAAACAGTACAGCATTGCACACAACAGTCCTGACATGAACATCACACAATAAAATATTTCTTTGAATTGTTCATCAGTACTGACATAAAAATGTTTGGCTTACCATGTGCAGATGATAGTATCTTCTGCATGCCCGGTGGTCCTAAAAGAAGTTAAGCAAAAGGTAAGGAGAACATCATCTTGATTAACAGTAACACGGGGTCTAATACTTTTTCCCCTTTATATGTCCATTAACTATACTTTCAACAAGAACTTGGATGACAACTCCAACCTAAGTTAATCAATCAGAAAGTGCTGTTAGCAATCTTCAACCCCCCCCCAAAAAAAAAAAAAATTCTTGTGAAACAGAAGTAGCATGCTGATTTAATTGTTTTACTACAGAACAGTATTCAACAAGTAAGATACAAAAGCCTACCTGGAACCTTTTCCTGGGACATACTTGCAGTCCCTGAAACAGTAGCACCAATGTCAAGGACATGGCATGCTACACTTTCCTGGGAGCTGTCTGGATACCTGACAGAGGACAGGAACTCTTCATTTACTGTTAGTGGTGGCTCTGTATCAAGCTGCCCCCCCCCAGTACCCATCCAATCATAAGCCACTGCTCTCCCTGCACATGAAATCATGTCAGTGGCCCTATGGCGCACCTGGTCATATGCCCTGCTTTGGTCACTCACTGCATAAACATATGTGACAATATGCTGACAAATCTACATTCTGATTGACATATCTCCACTTCCATTCTCAAGCAGGAAAACACCATGTCACCTAAAAGCATGAACAATGACCTGATTCTCAGGGTCAGTGAAGAGTGGTTTTCAAGGATTGAGACACCTGGGTGGGATAGTCCTAGGTGTCCTAAAATATAACAGAAGGATAATGCACATAAATTTCACATAACTACAAAATAACTGTTCCCAGAAAAGGTAGTATCTCAGTATTACCCACTGGAGAAACATAAAACAGTCTAGAGATATGAAATCCAAGCAACAGGCTAGATGCAAAAAAAAGAGAGTAACATTAGCAACATATCCTTGTTTGTGCCAAACCAGAAATTCAGCTTTTTTCCCCCAAAAGAACAGGCAAATGACACATTTTGCTAATAAACTATCATCTTTGAAATGCTAAAAGTGCTATCAAATGAACTGCCCCTGAAACATGTCTACAGATTTAACACTAAACATTCCATGTTAAGGTATTGCCAATCATGTATACCTTTGAAATGCCCTGACAAACATGCCCATGTCATCAGTACACTTCTAACTAATGCACACAGATAAATGTGTAAAAGCCTTTGCTAATCATTATATCTGTATATATGGTTCCCCTTCAAACCATCGACCGTTTAAAACAGCGAACTTCAGATCATCAAAACCAAAACATCGAGTTTGAAAACTTCGAAGGTTTGAAGGGGAAGAAAAAGGTAAGTGTAGATGTGAGAATGTTTGTGCTTTTGCAGGACACCAAGGTGCCCTGCATACTGTGTGTGTCTAAGTGCCATCTGTGTGATGGCACTACAGATAGGATATGGAAAATCTCCCGTTTAGCGCTTCTGCATATAGCGCTAAATGGGAGGTTTCCCTTTACTCCACTGTAGTGCGATCTTGGAGTTGGAATATTAAAGTAAGGGGGGTGGGGGTGTAGGGGGCAAAGCCCCCCCCCCCCTGCATACAATTGTTAAAGTTTTTTTTTTTTGGTTACACTTATAACCTTCAATGTTTCAAAATTCGATGTTCTGGTCTTGATCAGAATTTCAAATTTTTGAAATTTCGATGGTTAGAAGTGGAACTATATATATATATATATATATATATATATATATATATATATATATAAAAATAGTTAAGGTGTTTGCCTTACAGAGACAAGGTACAGGGTTTGATTCTTACAGGGAATAATTGGCTAGGCTTAAAATAGCCCACAGGGGCAGTTAGCCTAGTACTAATCTATGAACCTAAGACCCTATGTATGTATATATATATATATACATATATATATATATATATATATATATATATATGTATATATATATATATATATATATATATATATATATATATATATATGTATATATATATATATATATACATATATATATGCATATATATATATATATATATGTGTGTGTGTGTGTGTGTGTGTGTATATATATATATATATATATATATATATATATATATATATATATATATATATATATATAGGTTCATAAGTGTGCACTAGACTAATGGCCCTGGAGCCTTTATAAGCCTAGCCCATAGGATTACCCTGGCATCATGCCACCCGACTTTAGTTCCCAGTGCCCCTGTCAAGTATAGCCACTGGAGTGATCCCTGGGGTGAATTTTCTTTATATATTTAACTATTATACAGATTTTTCTTAATTACATTCCAGCATATGCAGTATATAGTTGACAAAATGTAAGCATACCTTCTCAAATTCAGTAATCCTGTGTGCAGAAATATCCCAAAGTAATAGCCTCTTTTCTGTGTTCCCCACATAAACAAGTCTCCTCTCACCTTCAGTTTCCCTTGGTACACAGTTGCCTTTTTATAGTGTAGATTCAGGGCTGATAGCATGGTGAAGATGCATATCAGGTGTGAACTCATTAGAATGACTGAATCCCAAACATTTGACTCTGTGTAGCAGATAAAATAATATATGCACATTTCAAGTATTGCAGGCACTCCCTCGATGATTGTTTTTAATAGATTGCAATTGTCAATGATTACTGGTTGGGGGAAGGAAAATACAACAGCACTGCAGGCTGCCCTACATTCAGTGGGTGTGTCAAGTTAGACTTACAATGTGTTAGATGTAATTTTGCCAAGGTTGAAAATGTAAGTAAGCAGCACACAATTCACAGGTTCTGTTCATTAACATCCAACCTCCCATTCATTTGTTGGCAACTGCATATGATATTATTGCCATTTAATATCCTCCCACATTTTAAGTGCAGTGATATATAATGGCTTATAGACAACATGTCTCAGAATACTGGTCAGATAAGAGAAGAATGAGCAGCAATCACAGAGAGATAAGACAGAGCTGCATTTTTTGCAAGCAATAGTCATTAATGGTTGTGTGATCACTCAGTGTACTACATCCAAAATTAATACATGTACAAATAACTATGTGGTTTCTTAGTGTGGATGGTGTTGCAGTTGGTTGTATGCAAAATGATTTCAGTTCCTTGTTGCAAAGCCGGTTGTGTGGCAAAGACAGATAAGGCACCCTTCCTGTGTTCTGAAGTTTCACTGTAGTAAGGGTTCAAATCCAGGCATATGTAGAAATACCTTGTATGTTCTAACAAATATTTTGTTGTTTATTTCATAGATTGCTTTGCTTCATTTTAATTATCTTTCCCTTTTATTTATGCTTCACTTCCCTGCTACAAAGCTGTGTGTCAAATTGGGATAAAGTACCCTTCCTGTGTTCTGAAGGTTCATTGGAGTGAGAGTTCAAATCCAGACCTATGCAGAAACAGCTCATGTGTACTAAGATTTTTTAGTGTGTGTGTTATATATTGCTTTTCCTCATTTCAGCTACTTGTCCCTTTTTTCTTTTATTTTATTTTTTATTTTTTGGGCCAGTACTTGCATGATGCACCACTTAGCACAATCATGGGAAACAGAGAAAAAATGAATGTCAAGTTTGCCTGTGCTTATCTCATTTGCGCAAAGCACAGCAGTGAGCAAACTGGACTAGTGGTCCACCCAGAAAGAAGACAGACTCTTACAGAGGACCTGCAAACAGGGTGTCTGTAAAAAGGGCAAAGGTAAAAAAAAAACAGTGTTACAGTTTCTGTATTTCATTACGCAAGTGTGCTTAATGACATTGCACAGTGCTGTGCAGTCAGTAGCGAGGTTCCCCAGGAGCTGCAGATATCAAGCACCTGCAGACAGGATGCAGACAGCCAATAATTGAAACTGGATACATTCTATAGAGTTCTTAAAAGACTTAGAAAGCTAAATATAGATAAGACTAGTATGCATAATGCTCTTCTGTTCTTTTCTATTCCTTCCCCAGCTTTCACTGAATGTGAGTTAAACTGGCAGGCTTATGTTGTTTAACTGGAGAGACTTGAGGGCAGCAAGTGGTGTGTATACAGCAGAAGAGAATTGCTATTGTAACATTAAAAGTTAAAGATAACTTTTTCATCATTTATAGAGTCGTATCAATTTGAGCATGCACACTCCAACTGTAATATCAAGTATGCATGCATTAGTCTGTAGCACAAACCAACTGTAAGAGTCCAATATTGGACTGTAGTCAGAGGTTGATGGTTCAAATTCCACAATTCTCAGCTATACAATCCTGTTATTTCTTCAATACTACTTCTTCTTTTGGCTGCTCCCGTTAGGGGTCACCACAGTGGATCATCTGTTTCTATTTCTTTCTGTCCTCTGCATCTTGCTCTGTGACACCAACCACCTGCATGTCCTCTCTCACCACATCCATAAACCTTATATTAGGCCTTCCTCTTTTCCTGTTACCTGGCAGCTTCATCCTTAGCATGTTTTTCCCAATATACTCTGCATCCCTCCTCAGCACATGTCCAAACCAATGTAATCTTACCTCTCTGGCTTTATCTCAAAACCTTACAACCTAGGTTGACTCTCTAATATACTTATTCCTAATCCTGTCCACCCTCGTCACACCCAGTGCAAATCTTAACATCTTTAACTCTGCCACGTCCAGCTCTGACTCCTGCCTTTTTGTCAATGCACCTGTCTCCAACCCATATAACATAGCTGGTCTCACTACCCTCTTGTAGATCTTCCCTTTCACTCTTACTGGTACTCGTCAATCACAAATCACTCCTGACACTCTACTCCACTCTCTCCATCCTGCCTGTGCTCTCTTCTTCACCTCTCTTCCACACTCACCATTACTCTGAACTGTTGATCCCAAGTATTTAAACTCATCCACCTTCACCACCTCTACTCCCTGTATCCTCACCATTCCCCTATCCTCCCTCTCATTCACACACTTATATTCTGTCTTAGTCCTGCTGACCTTCATTCCTCTTCTTTCTAGAGCATATCTCCACCTTTCCAGGGTCTTCTCCACCTGTTCCCTACTCTCACTACAGATCACAATGTCATCTGCAAACATCATAGTCCACGGGGACTCCTGTATGATCTCGTCT
The DNA here is from genome assembly GCF_019279795.1 of Protopterus annectens. Taxonomy (NCBI): domain Eukaryota; kingdom Metazoa; phylum Chordata; order Ceratodontiformes; family Protopteridae; genus Protopterus; species Protopterus annectens. The sequence continues at coordinate 1,439,991,968 of NC_056737.1, forward strand.
GTCAACCTGTCCATCACCATTGCAAATAAGAAAGGGCTCAGAGCTGATCCTTGATGTAATCCCACCTCCACCTTAAATGCATCCATCACTCCCACCGCAGTCACACTACCCTCATACATGTCCTGTACCACTCTTACATCCTTCTCTGAAACTCCCGACTTCCTCATACAATACCACAACTCCTCTCTAGGCACCCTGCCAAATGCTTTCTCTAAGTCCACAAAGACACAATGCAACTCCTTCTGACCTTCTCTGTACTTCTCCATCAACACTCTTAGAGCAAACATCACATCTGCAGTGCTCTTTCCGGGCATGAAACCATACTGCTGATCACTAATCATCACCTCCCTTCTTAACCTAGCTTCCACTTCTCTTTCCCATAACTTCATGCTGTGACTGATTAATTTAATCCCTGTGTAGTTACTACAGCTCTGCACATCACCCTTATTCTTAAAAACTGGTACCAAAACACTTTTTCTCCATTCCTCAGGCATCTTTTCACTTTCCAAGGTTCCATTAAGCAATCTTGTTAAAAACTCCACTGCCATTTCACATAAACACCTCTGTGCTTCCATAAGTATATCATCTGGGCCAACAGCCTTTCCATTCTTTATCCTCTTCATAGCTATCCTTACTTCCTCCTTGCTAATCCACTGCACTTTATGATTCACTATGCCCACATCATCCAACCTTCTTTCCCTCTCATTCTCTTCATTCATCAGCCCCTCAAAGTACTCTTTCCATCTCCTCAACACACTCTCCTTGCTTGTGTGTATGTTTCCCTCATTATACTTTATCACCTTTACCTGCTGCATATCTTTCCTAGCTCGGTCCCTCTGTCTAGCCAATCGGTACAGGTCCTTTTCTCCCTCCTTAGTGTCCAATCTTTCATACAACTCTTCATATGCCTTATCCTTAGCCTTTGCCACCTCTCTCTTTGCCATGCACCTCATCTCCTTATACTCCTGTCTACTTTCTTCATCTCTCTCACAATCCCACTTCTTCTTTGCCAGCTTATTTCTCTGTATACTCTCCTGTACTTCCTCATTCCACTGCCAGGTCAACTTGTCCTCCTTCCCCTTTCCAAATGTCACACCAAGCACCTTTCTAGCCATCTCCCTTACTAGCTCTGCTGTAGTTACCCTGCTATTCGGTAACTCTTCACTGCCACCCAGTGCCTGTCTTAATTCTTCCCTGAACTCCTCCTCACAATTACCCTTTTTCAATTTCCACCATTTGATCCTTGGTGCTGCCCTCACACTCCTCCTCCTCTTTTTGATCACCAGTGTCATCCTACAAACCACCATCCTGTGCTGCCTAAATACACTTTCCCCTGCCACCACTTTACAGTCTCCAATCTCCTTCAGACTGGCCCTTATGCATAAGATATAATCCACCTGTGTGCATCTTCCTCCACTCTTGTGTGTCATCCTATGCTCCTCCCTCTTGTTAAAATTAGTATTCACCACAGCCATGTCCATCTTTTTCGCAAAATCCATTACCATCTGACCTTCTGCATTCTTTTGCTTAACACCAATACTATTTACATTAAATTAAAAAACTCTATACCAGTGGCACAAATGTCCTGGTTTAAACTGTAATCTGTATAATTGGAGCACACATATGTGCAATATATGCACATTTCAAAGATTGCTTTCAGCAATCTGTAGTATAGTGTGTATCTGTTAGGACATATACTTAAATGTAATACTTCAGATAAAAGAGTTGTGTAATTGTGTTAATGCATTTGTATGTCACATATGATGGTACTAATTTGATCTCTATTTTTCTCTTACCCCAACTCTTTTTCTCTTTTTTATTTTCCATTATGTGTAATCAAAATGTCTCCATGTCATCCATGTGTATCACTTCACTAAATGTTATACAGCGCAGAGAAGTAGGCAAGCCCCAGCGGATCAGCCTTCCCCTGCTCCACCGGCTCCAGGACCAGTGCCCATCATGTCTTGCAGCACCCTGGCAGTACTGCTTCTGCTCCCACTGCACTACCTGTGCCCTCAGGTAGTACTGCCCTGGAAGATGGAGCAGTGGTACCCTGCAGGATCAGTGGCAGAGGTGGTGATTTCATCACCTGTACTTAGTTGCCAGGGGTGATGCATAGGGTCATGCAGCTCACCATTTATGTATGCCTGCACTGGATGGAGAGGCTCATCTCCCTTATGGTCCATAAGAGGAGGAGATATCAAGCACTCCAGCCACTCACAGAGTAAGGGAACAATGACAACAATCCAGTGGGTGAGGACTCAATTCTCTCTGTCTCCAAGCTTGATGTCCATGAGTCTGCATTGTCCCCTCCTTTGCCCAATCATGGGCTCCCCCAACATCGTCGCTGTCTCTTGTCTTGTTTGTTTAGTTTGCATTTGCTTCCTCATCTACCCAACTTACCTGACCCAGACATACCTATGTCCCTTACCCAGCAGTCTTCACTTACTGAATTAAAAAAAATGGGCACCTGTTCCACAAAAAAAAATGTCCCATACATAGCTCTCCATTTTGCACACTTCTCTTCCTGACAAAGTTGATTTAGTCCAGTTGGTTATACAACATGATTGTGTTGTTGTCACCCCTCTTTGTGAAAGTAAGAGTCGAAAGTCAGTTACTATTTTGCACATAGTTTCAGTTTACACTGTTAAAGAAATAGATAGCTGTGATTCTTTCCTCCCTCCCACCTGCACATTCCTGCATTGCTTTCCCTTTGTTCTTCTCACTGCTTGTTCCCAATTTCAGCACTTTCTTATCTACCCCATTTTAATACCTATAATCTGGTAAAAAATAGAATCACACACAACACACATACATAGCAGGAAAAGCAAGGGATACCTTAATTTTTTGGCCTCTGTGTTTGCGCACAGTTTCACTTCACTCACCAGTGTGCAGTGATGGTGAGTGACTGCATAATGCTGTAATTATATCCGTGCAATGCTACCTAACCTCGCTGTACTATGCCAACGCACAGCAACATATGTACTATAAAGAATTAATGTCATTGCATTATCACTGTTTATTTAAAAGTCTTCAAAAGTATTAGATGCACCTGGATTTAAACCCAGTATCATCTGGGCTCAAAAAGAAATGGGTTAATGCATTTACACTTGGTGCCTCAGAGTCAATTAAGTAACAACTGTGTTTCATAGACTCAGTACTAACTCTCAGACTTTTCGCAATGTGCCTCGCATTTGCACACTGCTTAACTATGCACAAACATGAAAAGTACTGAAAATATTTATCTCGTTTGCACAAACACTTTGCTAACTGTCATGCAAACCCACTGCTTGATGCTCTATGGAAAAGTAAGTATTATTATGTATTACTGCTATTTACTGTCAATTTCCTGTGTATGACATGAAATTACATGTGGAAACTTAACAAACCGAAGGCCCTGTCTAACAATATTTCACATATTTACAATACAGCCATGTGTTGCCTCCCTCCAAGCACTGCAGCCCTGTCATCTCAATACTTTTTCCGCACATATATCACCTATACTACAGACATTAATATCAAATTTTGAATGATATGCAATGCACATAAATCTGGTAACATGCAGAAATAAAACTACTGACCAATAAGCCTAAAAAACATTATCTGCAATGCTAGGGAAGGGATCAGTATAGACCTTATCAACTGGGACATAGGTGACCTTGAATACACTTAACCTGAACGATTTTGGTTTTGGCAAGGGTGCATCTTGCTTATTAAACTCTGTGGACTTCTTTGATAATGATCCCAAAGACCTGGATGAGGGATAATAGGATTTATCCAAGGCATGTGACACTATCCCTCATTCAGGTACCATAGAGAAACTCTCTCATCTGGGGATTAACCCATACATTATTAGATGGATAGCCAACTGGCTCACCGATAGAATGCACACTGTCAGAGTTGGGGACTGTACCTCCACCACTAGACCACTTATCAGTGGAATACTGCAAGAATCTGTACTGGGCCCTCAATTGTTTGGAAACAATTTCTCTGAAGTCCAGGCAAAGGTAGATGGCCTGTGGCTTACAAGTCTGCAGATGGCTGTCAACTGGACACAGTCATATAGAGTCCCTAGACTATGTTAACATATTAAAGAAAGGATGACAGAGACAAATGATTGGTGCCAAATTCGCAGACTAAACCTTAAAGCAGAAAATGTTTCATTGCCCTCTTTGGCAGCACAGTACCCCTGTCATCCCTCTACACAAAGGTGGAGGGTCCGCTGAACCAGCCAGTTATAGGCCCATCATCCTAACTAGCCTGATCTGCAGGACCATGGAATGCATTATCATGGACCTTATAAACAAGGACATTGGCAACCTCAAATGCTTGAGCCCACACAGTTTGGTTTTGTCAAAGGGAGATCATGCTTATTAAACTTGGTCAACGCCTTCGAAACAGTCACCAAAGCCATGGAAGAGGGGAAGATGATGCACACCACCTACCTTGACCTAGCCAAAGCCTTCAACAGTATTTCCCACTCGGGCATAATAGATAAATTCTCCCAGCTAGGCATCAACCTGTATGTTACAAGATGGGTAGCTAACAGGCTCACTGATTGAACCCACTCATTCAAAACAGGGGAAGCCACCTCTAGTAGTAGACTTGAAATGAGCAGTGTACCCCAAGGATCGGTCTTGGGGCCTCTACTGTTTGGGATTTAATTTTCTGAGGTGCAAGCCAGAACTAGTAGTCTGTGGCTGACTAAGTTTTCAGATGACTGCAAGTTTGGCACCGTCTTAAATTCTCCTAGTGATCTGAACATCCTCCAAGAGGCCTTACACAAACTAATGACTGGTGCCAGGAGCATGGCCTCAAACTGAATGCCAAGAACTGCTTCATTATCACCTTTGGGGAAAAATGGTGCCCCACTAATTATCACATTAATAACAATGTACTAAGCACACAACCTGTTCCGTACAGATAAGCTAAAAGCCCTGTCCCTCTACTCGGTCTCTTATATACTGCTCAGAGGTGACCTGTGTCTGGCATACAAGGCCATCTCAGACCCAGCCTTTATGGAGTTGCTGCATATCCATAAGTCAAAATCCAATTGGGCAACCTGCTCCCAAAGCTTTAACCTGGTTTATAGGTTCATAGGTAGGTACTAGGCTATTGGCTATAGGGTCTACATAAGCCTAGCCAAAAAGGTACCCTGGCTTTTGCTACCAAGAAAATTATTTTCCTGTGCCCCTGTTGAGCAGAGCCACAGAAGTGATCCCCAGGGTGAATTTCCTATCTCCCAGCCAATCATCAAGATTTTTCTTGAAGAGTGCTAATGAAGAGCTTTGTTTGATATAGATAGGTAGTTTGTTCCAGAGTATGGAAAGTCTCTGGGACAGGAACTTATCCTTCCAGCATGTTCTGTTTACTATGGTGACATGTTTTAGGTCCCTAGAGCATGTAGCTTGGAGGGATTGAGATTTCTTTAAGTGGAGCATGGCCAACAACAGCTCTGGGTTTGACATAGCTTTGTATGTTAGGCAGAGATCACCTCTGAGTAGGCAATATGTGACGCAGTAAAGCTGGAGATTTTTTGAGATGGTCTGCGTACAGACATGCTAACACAGATAACAGTGATTTCATTTTCTTTACAGATGTCTTCTGCATTATTCAAGTAAGGATGATTAACTCACACAGTGTGACAGTCACAAAATACACATTTTCTCTGTGCAGTCCCTACTGTACTGTATTGATATGTGATTGGTGTTGCTGCTACAACTGTCTTCTATTGACATGCCCTTACCTGCTGTACATTATGTTGTTTCACCTGCCCTCTTTCCCTGTGTTCATTCCTATAATTCCTCTGTGTGTCCCTATTCAATACACACACTTCCCCTGAGTGTTTGTTTTACATGACAGTCCATTTACCCTTACAGATCATTTACATAACTTCATTACAGAATGCCAGCAATGGGTTTTCACAATACTCTGCACTATAGATACACTATCTTGTACTGTGTTTGGACTGTATACTTAACATTCATACTGCTCAACTGTGCCAATTTTTACAGAATGTTCAGATGTGTTCCTTATTAAATTTGTGATTTTCTGCATATCACTGGGATTATCTCAGGACTGAAGTAACTCAATAATTACATACATTTGAGTTCCATACTTCAAATCCTTCAAAACATGTATCTTAACACAAACTCCTGGTTATTCTAGCACATTTCTAAAGGGTAAATATTTCTCTTTTTCTGGATCATTGGCCCCCATTATGTTTACCTTTCTCCAGCTGTTTTGCACTAAGAGGCTGACAGCTGTTTATGAAGCCCTGGTTGTCATTGTGGTATTCCGCACAAAGCAGTAAACCTTCACTGCTTTGATTTAAACTGGAGTGCTATCCATGTTTGCTTACATAGTTTCCTGGCCAGCGACAATGTTGTCTGCCATAAAACAATGCTAAATTATATTTAAATGCTGTGTGGCATGAATATAAAGTGGGTGTTGCTGCTCACCATGCTTCACCGCACACACATGTGAACTCCATTTATGCTTTGCGAGAAGCCTACACAGAGATCGTTGACTCTCATTCTTGATCTAGTTCAGGATATATGATGGCAATATCACAAGCGCTAAAAAAAATAAAGGAATTATAGTTGTCAAAGTGTATGTTTTTTTTTTTCTAGTTTTTTTTTATTGTTTGGCAACTTTTGACGGCACAGTGTGGATTTAATCCAACCAGCTGACCAAATTTTAATGTAATATAGGCAGTTTAATCTTCAAAGGCAACAGGCACTGCATTTTTAGATGAAGCACTGAAATTTGCCAGCAGTTCCCTCTATATTAGTAATAGTTCTCTTTAATTTTGAATTATTCAGCTGACATTTACTTATGCTGAGACTTAACATGTTATCAGGTGGTTAGTATTTCTTATACTGTCATAAATGCTTTTATTAAAGCTGTGCTGCACATGGATGGATCTTATGGTATGATGCTAGTGATCTTTATGTATTTTTATATAGATCATCCAAATAAAGTACATGTAATTTATTTCTCTATAACAATAAGAGGTGAACAAATTCAACAAAGTGGTTATAACTATGGTGAGTGTGGAGGAGCTTTCTATGGATGAAAGTTCCTTATGCTCTTAAGATCTGGTCAGTTTTAAACAGCCTTTAATCTAGCTTTGCAAGACTAGTGTTTGTATGTATGTGTTGTGTGTGTGAATTAAGTTGGAATTCTTTGGCTATGTGTGTTGGTGTGAAAAATGTTGAAAGTGTGACTTTTTTCATTATTTTTGTTATTAATTTTTGACACGCACATCGTAGAAGGATGCTGTTAATATGGGTTTGGGGATGTCTGTGGATAAAAATGACTGACCTTGCTGAGCTGATAAAGTTAAAAAGTCACTAGTGTGTCTTTGAAGGGCAAGTGTACATTTGTGTAAAGCAAACTGGAATACTTTACCGTGACCATTATTGTCTCAATCAGACGTGATGTATACATAGACAATGAAGTGGCTATAACTGAGTTGAGTATGGATAGTGGTGGATTATAATAACAGAAGTTTGAGTGACCTTTTATGATTGAAATGCTGTGAAATGCTCAGTTTTCTCATGTTTGATTAATGCATTTTGTTTCACAGCTTACTGGAAAAAATGTTCAAAACTATACGTTTAAAATGCACTCTAACAAATGTTGCTGTGCAAAACAAGAAATATAATTTAAAGCAATCGATAATGCAAATCAAAAAAACATACATTTATACATAGTCCTAAAAATGTGTGCAGGGGGCTTGAAAATAAGCTGGGGACCAAGACACCCTTAATATTTCACTGGCCAGATGAATATTAGTTTCAAGGAAAGATCAGTTTACTGTTGCTCATGCCAGATCTAATTTCAATGTGAAACTGTTTTGCTTTGTTTAGCAAGGGCCATTAGTGTTTTTTTTTTAACACAGTTATTGAATTATCACTTGTGACTGAAGCAAACTTACATTTAAATAAAAGTAATAAAACCATATTAGCAAGTTCATATTAGTAAGGATTATACATCACAAATAATCTTCTATGCAACATAATCAATACAGCATTACATAAATTAGTCAATTCCTGCATCCTCTTAAACCTCATTCCTCCTTCAAAACATTTTTCTGCATGTATTGTTCTGACAATTTCAATTTTTTGTTATGTAATTTACTCCTATCATTTTCTAAACATCACACTTCCCATTATTTTATCTCTGTTACAATTTTCACTACTTAAAGTATAATTGGTTTAGACTTTGATTCCCATTTTCTAGTAATTTCTTTTTTGGCAGCTATCAGAATTAATGTTAGCATTGCCTTACTATATCTAGGCAATTCAGATCTTGGGTCCCAGCTCAAAACAATAATTTCTTTCACTACACTCATTTGCTCTCACAGTACTCCTGATAGAGTACACAGTAGGGAATTTTTAAAGTCTGCCAACTAATTGCACTCCAAAAATACCAGCTCCAATATACCTTTTTCTTCCCCAGGAGACCTTCAACATTTAACATCTACCTTTGAAAAACAATCTTTGGAGTCTGTTTGGGGTGTAAACATACCTATCAAAATACTTCCAAGCAAAAATCCTCAATCTTCTGTTCTTTGTTGCATATCTGGGAGCCATCCGTATGTCATCTCATTCTTTTGTGAATTACTTATGTGATCTCTCTTCCCCATCTTTTTCAACCTTCTCTGATTGTTTCCTATAGTCATCATACAATTTTTTATATGCCCTACTAATTATCCCTTTTTTAGCAACAGCTTCTGTACTAGATTCAAATAACACTCGACCAGTGGAGATCTGTCATTTAAGATTCCACTTTCCCTTTCTGTTTGCCAGTACTATGATTTAAATTCCTGAGAGGGAAGCCAATCTCTAGGCTGCAGTCCAAACGTCTTCTTGGCCTCTTCCCATGGTATTTCCTTTCCCTTTCTAATTATTTGTTCCCAGTACATTGGTTCCTTTGCCAGCTTCCTCCAGTAAATTTCAACAACCTCTTGCCTATTCTTAGTAGCCCTAATTGCAGTCACCCTTTTGGTAGACTCTCCTGTCTCCATTTCCATGTTGTATTAGTTCTTAGAATACTTCCATCTACTTTATGAGCATAATATTCTGCATCACTGTTATTCCCCATAAGGATCTGCATCCAAAATCCCACTCTTTCCTTATTTCTTGAATTTTCCCCTCCTTCATCATCACTCATTTTCATTTTGAATTGTAGCTGTCTCCTTGTGTCATGTACAAGAACCTTGTCTGTATAGCTCTAAATATTCCTTCAACTCAGGTCATGCTAAACCTCCTTGTTCTTTTGGTAGGATCATCTTATCGCCCTTGACCCCTGCCCTCTACCCTTACCATATAAAACCCTTCAACTCTTTAGTAATTATACATAGAACAACACTCCCCAAAGCAAACGTCATGCTGCTAGTAAAAGCAAATATAATAGCAACAAAGTATGAAGCAGCGAAGACAACCATGCAGCTCAGTTCAAATCAAATAAAACTCAATTGTAGTATCCAAAACAGCAGCTTTATTATGTGCCTTTATTATATGGTGTCTAGACGGTTTGCATCCTGTTTTGTATAGGAAGTAGTATATGTAATTGTTTTTATCTTGGTTCCTTTAACAGGGAGTCATTAATTAAAAGTGTGGCATGATGTCATAATTGCTTTAGTAAAAGTATTTAAGGATCCATTAACTATTAGCACAATGTTTAATGGTCTGAGGAAGCTGAACTGTGAAAGCGCTTACCATCTGTGTGCACGTAATAAAGCTGCTGTTTTGGATACTACAGTTGAGTTTTATTCGATTTGAACTGAGCTGCATGGTTGTCTTCACTGCTTCATACTTTGTTGCTATTATCTTTAGTAATTATGTCTACAACTTCTCTGCTTGATAAAAATATGTCTGACTTTTGTATAAAACGAAATGGACTAAAAACAGTTTTACCACTTGTATCTTGCTATCCATATCCATAGAGAAGAGCTTCCAGTTTCTCAGTTTTTGTATTATATTTTGTTTATTCTCTTCCCACATACCCTTTTATGCCACAGCGGTGTCTTTTATAACCCATACTCCTAAATACCCCATTTTATCATGTCCCTATAAATGTGGGTATTCCTGAATCAATTAATTTGTGGGTACATAGCTCTCTTTAATGTTATATCCTGTCATATCCTGTCAAAGAGGCATTAGTGTTTGAACTGTAAAATTTGAAATAAAAGTTTTAAATTTAATCCAAATATCTTAATCATAACATAAGTAAATTTGGAAATTGTATGCTTGAACAGTGTTTATGGTAATTTGGGATGGACAACCAAGTAATGGAACAGTGGAATTGCTGCGGGGTGGAGGTGGTGGGTTAGGCTGCCTGGTCCATTACCCTGTCTTGGGCCCCTTTTGACCATGATCTGCCTCTGATGGTATCTTCTTGTTTTGTTTTTTTTTTCTTTCTAGGAAAACAACATCAGCAGTTCATTGATTGTATTCATGTATCTGCAATTTGGAAAAATGAGGTTTGGAACAAACTAATTTGTTCAGGGACATGTTTGGGTGAGGGTTATGTAGAATTACTAAGAGGAGTTAAGATCGTTGGGGAAAGAAAGTTAGTGTATGTGGATGGAAGGGTTACATTGGTAAAGCAGGAGGGTTGAAAGGAAATGAGGTAAGTGCAAGGAGGGGCTGAAATGGTTTGGTGTGAATGTACTGGGAAGGGGATCAGATTTAACGTGAACTTGCGACAGTGTAGGATTATGTCTGAGATAACCTGTAAGTAGTTTGGTCCTCAGGTAGGTCTTAGGTTAATAGTTGTGTGAAGGAAGAGGTGGGTAATAGAGGTATAGTATGTGTTTTTATTTATTTATTTTGCTTGTGTTCATAGCCTTCCTTTATTTTGGGATTTAATAGTGGTTCTTGTGTAGGTTTAAATAATGAAGGGGATGCTTCAGTGTCTTAGATTAATGTTTTGCTCTATATAAAAGCTTTCCCTTTTCATTTCTACTTTCTCTTCCCTCCTTCTGCAGTTATTTTGTTTAAGTGGGATTATTATTGAGGGTGAGTTCATATGTAAAAGTGATTAGGTAATAGTGGTTAGGTGAATAGGGGGGGTCTATATTACAGGACCAAAAGAGCAGAACCCTCAAGCACCTAAAGAGCGAAAAAAAACGGAACCTCGAAGTGCTGTTTGTCAGATCAAGATACAGTGAAGATTGGAATATTTGCCCTTTCCTCACTGTAGTGCGATCTCGGAGATGGAATATATATTTAGCAGGGGGTGTGGGGGGTGCAGCCCCCCCACAATAGCAAGTTTGAGGTTCCGTTTCTTTCGCTTGTTAGGCATTCGCAGTTTTGATTTTTCGGTCTTTTAATATAGACCCGAATAGTGGTGATACCTTGAAGAGCTTTTTCACTCTAGGTACATGTCTGCTGCAGAGCTAAGGAGAATTTATTCCCTCTTCACAGGGAATTGCATTTGCGGTGCTTAATTGTAAAGGATTTCATTGGTGGTATAGGTATTCTTGGGGGTGTGGTGTTTAGTTGTGGTTAACCAAGCTGTAGGTTTGGCTTAGGATATTTTTGCGGGCTGTGAAGCACCCTTGAGTAATGGTAGCTTCCATGCATGTGCTTTGTTATGGTAGTTGTTGGGGGGAGGGTGGGAAGCGTACCTCTGAACTGTCCAGATTTTTGCAGAATGTCCAGATTTGCGTCATACTTTGGTCATTCCTCATAAAATTTGTGATTTTCTGGATGTTTGCAGTGAATCACTGATGACTGAATAAATAACAGGTATTTGCGCTTCAGACTTCATATCCTTCAGAATGCATGGTAATACAAGGCCTTATATTCTTACAAATCAAAAACTGCTACCCAAATGTGAGAACTCCTGTATAAAAATACAAAAACCAGGAGTACAAAGCGACAGAACAGGATCCACATAGAATGATCTCCGTACTGAACCAAAACGCACAGCAAGCAGTAAACACTTCACCAGTCTGAGCCAAAGTACAAAACAGGCAGTTTTCACTTCACCGATGAATAAATGCAGTATCACATATGTAGGTACAAAGTAAACCTCATTCGAAGCAAAAGATAGATTTATTCAACAAGTAAATAAGAAATGGCAAGCGCTTTCACCCGACTGGGCTTTTTCAAGCCAATATAAAACAACACTTTTAAAAGAAACTATTTATACTGTGGAGAGCTGACATCATTTCCTGTATTCCAATTAATTAGTCAATAAGTAAAAATTAAAGAACAAGTAGTTCTTAGTCATTGCATGCTCATAAATTAACATCATAAACAGTATAAGGCTGATCCAATACCTCTAGAAATATATTAAAAGCATAACTAAACTAAAAATGCAAGACAATATTATTAAAATACATAAATAATGCAGATCTATAATATACAAAATAAATAATATATTAAAACTGAATCCTAATTCACCTGCCTTTTAACATAGGTCTAACGGGTACTCTATCGTTCAGACCTGGCTCCTTATCTGCCCTCAACCTAACAATCTATTTGGTTTCACACTGTTCAGTAAAATTGGCCACATCACCCCTTCTTATAGAGGGTGAGTTCACTTGTATAACGAGAAACTTAAAAGCATGCGGTTCAGATGTCTCCATGACATGCTTGGACCTATGTTAAAAGGCAGTTGAATTAGGATTTAGTTTTCATATATATATTTAATTGTTGACTAATTAATTGGAATATAGGAAATGATGTCAGCTCTCCACAGTATAAATAGTTACTTTTAAAAGTGTTGTTTTATATTGGCTTAAAGAAGCCCAGATGGGTGAAAGCGCTTGCCATTTCTTATTTACTTGTTGAATAAATCTATCTTTTGCTTCGAATGAGGTTTACTTTGTACCTACATATGTGATACTGCATTTATTCATCGGTGAAGTGAAAACTGCCTGTTTTGTACTTTGGCTCAGCCTGGTGAAGTGTATACTGCTTGCTGTGCGTTTTGGTTCAGTACGGAGATCCTTATATTCTAACAACTTACTAAGTTTATGAAAGCAATATTTATAATTTGTCCATCTTTGGGGCCTTTGTTCTCCAGTAGTTTTGGCTTTGTGCAGATTATCTGTTAAGAGGTTGAGGGCTACTGCCGCAAGACCTGTTGAGGAATGGCCATGTGCTGTACCTGACAATGGTGTTAGATTTCTGCAGAAGCTCTGTTGGGGGGGGGGGTTCTAACATGGTGGTTGCTGTTGTGAAGGATACCTCTTTGGGGGTTGCTTCTTCTACTGTTAGGGGGCCATTTTGCACTGTCTGGGCATCTTTTTTTCTCTTAGCCATAGTATCTGCTTGTAAATCTTGGTATTTTCTGTCTTTATGTCTCTCTGTATGTAAGGATATGTAATCACAAGTTGTAGCAATCTCAAAGATGAATTCTATTTATCTTTTTGTTAATGGGCAATCCATGTCATGTGTATGTTGTCATTCTCTATAAGTGCTTTGTGGTTCACGTTTCCAATGTTTCCTAGCTGTTTCTGTTTTGTAGTATTTGATCTCTTAGGCTGTCCGGTTTCTGGTCTGTCTAAAGTCACATTAATGTGTAGGAATAATTTCTGGAGTGAATCACATTTCATATGGGTATCATTATTTCAACTCGGTGGAAACTAAATGCACAGATGTTATTTTGCTAGTGGCCTGGCCAGTGGAACATGTAAAGTAAGGTACGGGATCACAGTGCAGGGGGTGCATCAAATTTGTCCTTGATGGATGGTGGTCTGTATGCCTAGCATGACAATGGTGAGGTGGTCATTTGGGCATATGGCAGCCCTTTGGCTGGTGGAAAGTACTTGGCCAGTACTGGGTATATATAGATTTAGCATAGCCTGGTATTGTAAAAGATGCTGTAAAGAGGTCATGAGGTGCAGTCTATGCAGCAAGCCTCACAGGACTGTATCACTTGAGGCATACAGTGAAAAAGAGGGGTTTTTTTCCCTCTCTCCCAGGGGATTTACAGTTGTCTTTTCTTTTGCAGATGGCAGAAGTACAGAGTTTGATCAGAGATGGACAGCCATCATCTTGCAGGAGGAGCAGCTTTTCTGGGATTTACCTGATAGTGAATCCTCAGTGATGAAGGATCCAGTTGAGTCCAGTTAGAAAAGGAGAAGGCAGATGACAGGTGGCAAGCTGGTGGCTCGAGGTAGGTGGATTTGACAGTCAATAGATGTTGCAGCAGTAGAGGTTCCAGCAGTGCACAAAGAGGTCACATGTAATAATACATTGTTGGGAACTCATTTAAGCAAGTCATAGTTGATGTGGTTTGGGAGTAGTTTGGGGACAGGTGAGGATGAGGTACGTCAGGGACAGGGTGAGGCAGGTGGTATGGCTCCAGAATGACAGAGGTTTGGTGAATGGGCACAGGTTCATGAGAAGGCTTTTGGCAATGAGGGTTTAGATTTGATTATGGGGAGTTTGGGATCATCCACAGGTGGGGTGGAGTCATAAAAGCATGAGGTGAGGTCGGACTTTAGGATCCAGACTGGTGATTATTTAGCTACACTGACCCTGGGGCAAGAGAAGGGGGGGTCTTTTTGAACCCTCACATACCACAGTCAGTTAAAGGAAAGATTTGGAAGGGGGGGTATGTTGACATTTTTTAATTAATTGATGCAGATGGGGTTCAGTGTCTGATGGAGTCAGAAACAGTAAACATTAAAGACCTTTTGGTAGTGGCTTTACCAGTCTTAGGGCAGAGGAGGACAGGTAGATTGTGGCCATGGACATGGGACAACTGGGTGTTAGGCTTTGTCTATTACATGGCAGTTTGTTTGGAGAAGGACTCTTGGCTTATTATTATTTTTTTTCATGATCCATGATGTACAGCATCTGCAGGTGAAGAATGTCTGGTTGTGGTACTATCAGAGGTTTCAAAAGCAGAAGATGGTGGATTGCTTGCTGTGTTGGAACATGAGACATCCCAACATTTGGCTTGCCATTATGGTAGATGGCCTTAAAGATGTTAGCAAGGGTGTTAGGTTAGGAGGATGGGGTTATGCTGGGCCTTTAATGCTGGACGTTACTTGTGGGTGGCATGTAGGTTTTCACACACCTGTTTGAAGTGCGTGGGTATGCATTCAGCTATGCAGTGTGGCAGGCAGGAAGGTATGTTGGGTAGTAAGAGTTTCCAGCAGTCTGAATTGGAGGGGTTGCCTTTACCATTTTCTGGGTTTCAAGGTAGTTGGAGTAAGAGGATTGTTTGGGTGTAGGGGCATTCTTTCATGGGACTAGGGGAAGAACATGGGACGCATTTCCCCATTAACATACAGGTATTGCGACAGCTGCACACACATTTTCCTGATTCGGCAGTTCTGGACATATTAATAGATGGGTTTTATGAGAGATTTTCTATTAAATCAATGTTTGGGGGGATCAATTTGTAGGGTTTGCATTCCATGCGGTGGAGGGAAGTGATTTTGGATGGTTTAATGGAGAAGAAACGGATGGTGGGTAGATTATTGGGTCTGTCTGTTTGATATTCTTCCCTTTAATGGCTTTAAGGTTTCTCCATTAGGTTTGGTTCCTAAGAAGATTGAGGTGAATTTTGTTTTATTAACCATCTATCTTATCCTGTGGGGAATTTTGTGAATGATGTTATTATGGAAGTAGACACAAAAATCAGTTATGTGTCTTTGGATGCAGTTCAAGTTATTCAGGAGTTTTTGTCCCCATGGTTTGTGAAGGGGATATCGAATCCACTTTTCTTTTATTACTGGTTCAGGAGGAAAGGTGTCTGTTGCTGAGCATGGTAGTTGAGTCTAAGTTTTACTTTGCTGATGGGATGCTCGGTGGCCTGTGCTACGTTTGACAGAGTTAGCACTGTTCTCCATTAGATTTGGCAGCAGCAGGTATGGACCTAGAAAGTGGTACATTATCTGGTGACTTCATAATGGTAAGTGAAGGGTCTGACAGAGCATTGGAGGGTATGGGGAATTTACGGAGATGTGTGAGGAACTGGGTTCCATTGGATTTGCAAAAGTTAGAAGCCCCAAGCGAGGCATTGTTTTTTCTTGAATTGCTAGTCAATGTAGGCTGGGTTTGTTTTGTTTACTGCATGAGAAGATAACATGTTTGGAAGTAAAGATTTCATGGGTGAAATCCAAGGGTGGGTTGCAGGTTAGGGATGTTACAGAGCTCTTATGGCTCATGAATTTTTCATGAGAAGGAAGGTGTATGGTGGGACATTGCAAGATTTTGATAAATTTGTGTTGCAGCTGCCTGAGAGGGAAGGAGTTTGGTCAGAAGAATTGTTCTTGAAATACTTGGGTCAGGCTTGAGAACAAGATAAGACAGTTCAGATGGTCAAGGGGGACTTAACTGTGATTAATATATCTGCACAGGTGGCAGGTTTGTGGGATTTTACCATATCTTGGTCTGTGGCTCGTGTGTTGAAGGGTTGGTCTAAGGTTGATAGTGTGAAGACTGACAGATGTTGGCCACTGACAAGACAGGCTCTGAAGGGTTTGTTGCAGTAATTTTGTTGGTAAATGGAGATTTATTGGACTTTATTTTTGGGTGACATTGGCTTTATGGATGTATTGTAGAGCTTGTAGGGTTCAGAGTTATTAGGATTATTTATTTGAAGGGATGTTTCAGTGTTTTCTTTCTCCATGCACATTTGGTTGTGTAGATCTGAAATGGATCAGTTGGGGAAGTTGGGACAGATAGTAATGGGAAAGGACAGGAATAATTGATTGTGGCCAGTGGTTTTGGTTTAGAGATGCCTGTGGCCTCATGTTGGGAGTCCTCAGGGCTTTTTGATTGGTAGGGGTTAAGGTGCTAATGGTAAGCCATTTGGATATATGATGAGGAGAGCTTTTCAGTATGTTGGTTTGCTGGGAGAGAGTTTTTTTTTCCACTCATTTTCACATTAGAAGGGCATTAGATTTAGTGAGGGAAGACAGATCAACTGAAGTCGTTAAGAGTTTGGGACGCTGGTCATTAAATGCTTTCTTGTATTATATTAAATAATTGGGTAGGATGACTGGTTTAGTGTTCATTTTTTTCTTTTTTTTTGGAAAGGAGTTTCTCCTTCTTATATCCATTGGATGGCTAGAAAGTCTGCAGTTAGGCCTGATGCTATGCAATTAGGTTTGCGTCCTTTTGGGTAGAGAGTCATCTGGCATATTGTCAGAGGTTTTAGGTGGCATCGGCTTCTGGAGGAGTTTGCTTTTGCATGGTCCCTCATTGGGTTCCTTACAGTCCTGGGGGTACATTTGGCAGGTAATGATCTAGAAATCATTCCAAAGTGGCAGTTGCTAGGTAGGATAAGTGAGGATTTGTTTATGTTAAAAAGGTCAAACCCGGGTATGTGCTTTGTGTGGTTGGAGATAGTGCCATGGTTATTTTAGAGGAATGCTGGTATTTATACAATTGGTCATAGGGATTTTGATCATAGGGATCCAGTTTGTTTCAGAGAGGATGGAGTACACCTGAATGATTTTGTCTGGACCTCTCTAATGTACACTTAGGTTTGTTTTTGGATGGTTTATTGAAGATTTTGGATGAATGACAGGGAACAGCCTGTGTCAGGCTGGTTGGCAGAGAAGAGAGGTAGGCTTGCCCCTCTTCTGTTCTCCCATGGTGTTGGATGTTTGAGTCAAAGAGTTGGGGATGAAAGTGAGTGGTTGGACACTGCTTGATAAGTAAAAGTGAGTGAGTGTAGTTGGTCATGCTGCATATTTGGCTATGGTGAGCGGGGTTACACTGCACTAGTAAATGGTTATTTTGCTGGTCATGCTGTGATTATTAACTTAAATTATTGTTCAATAAAGCTATGTTTATGGAAGTTTAATAATTGTTGTCAAACTTCATTTGGTGTGGAGTGTTTTTTGAAGGAGACTGGGACAAATGAGGTTTGGAACAAACCAATTTGTTCAGGGACATCTTCAGGTGAGGGTTGTGTAGAAATATTAAGGGGAGTTGATGTTTGGGGGAAGAAAGTTAGTGTATGGGGATGTAAGCGTTAAATTGGAAGAGCAGGAGGGTTGGGAGGAAATGAGGTAAGTATGAGGAGGGGCTTAACTGTTATTATGTGAGTGTACTGGGAAGGGAATCAGATTTCGCGTGAGTTCACTACCCCTCCTCCCTCCCTCTTTTAGGACATTGAGAATTGCAACAATTTATTGAGCACTTTCATCAATTTGTATACTTGACTTTTTCAGAATAACTATACAGGTTCTGTTGTTTCTTTATAAAGCCAGGCAACATCATGTGACAGTCAGTTAAAACCCAGTCATAAATTTACATTCTTAAAGTTACAGTGAATTCACAACAAACATTCAATAATTTACAGTAGCCTAATAAAAAACCTTTCTTCAAAACAAATGTCCCTATTTTTGCAAATCCTAAACAACTATTTATTCCACATAATAAAATCCACTACATATGAAATTTAAAATTAAAATTTTCTGATGTTTAAAATATAACCATCTATCCTCAAAATTAAATACAGCTTGCTATAACTGATTAAATTCTTTTTGCAAATCATATTAATATAATAAATGGAGCAATTAATATTAATATGATTTGTGAACAGAATTTAATCAATAAATAGACTTACAAGTAAAAGTAAAAGAAAAAGTCATGGACATTCAGAATTGCCATTTATTTAAAACACCTGATATCCTTAAAGGATAATTTGCATATATCCCATGTTGCCTCTGATACAAGAGGTGTAAGGTATCACACAGTGGGAAGTCTAGTTTTGATAGATTTTTCTTTTTGTGTTTTTTTACCATTTGATTTTCCTGTGTGACCTTTTAACTCTTTGTTTTAGTTTGTTGTTTGTGATATTTTGTAGACACCCTAAAATTTATGGATATCAGTTGAGTAAGACAACCCTGTGTTTCCAAAAGTCAAACATTCCTCTTATGCTTTGCTGATGTTGCCATAAGAATGTCCCCAGCTAGAGGAGTTTGACTTTATTGACTTGAATTTGTTCATAAATAGACTTACAAGTAAATGAAAGTCATGGACATTCAGAATTGCCATTTAGCTGAAATACCTGATATCTTTAAAGAGTAGTTTGTATATATCCCATGTTGCCTCTGATATAAGAGGTTTACGGTATCACACATTGAGACGTCTAGCTTTGCTAGAATTTTCTTTTTGTGTTTTTCTTTACCAATATTTAAAATTTTCCCTGTGTTGGGGCCTTTGTCCCACTTTTATTTATGGCTTTTCCAGATTTCTTCCTCTAAGAGGTTGAGAAGTATGGTGTGTGTGTGTGTGTGTGTGTGTGTGTGTGTGTGTGTGTGTGTGTGTGTGTGTTGTGTGTGTGTCTTTGTGTGTGTGTGTGTGTTGTGTGTGTGTGTTTGTGTGTGTGTGTGTGTGTGTGTGTAAACAACAGTGATATTTCTCTTACCTTCATTTCTGTAGTGTTCAGTAATCCCGTAACCCAATAAGGAAGCTATTTCATCTGGATAGAATTCTAAAAGGCTATTACAAAACAAATTTTATATATATATATATATATATATATATATATATATATATATATATATATATATATATATATATATATATATATATATAAACACCACACATAGATGTCTGTGTTTTGATCTTCTTCACTTGGCATGAACTTCTTTGCATTTTAATAAGTGATGCTGAACTCAGTTGTCTTGACCTGCATTGAAGTGTACATATTCTTTAACTTCATCTACAATTTTATTTTCTATCTGTTAAGTACTCTTCAGTTTAAGCACCAATATAATTAAGAGATAGATACAAGGACAAGTTATAAGAACAAATTCTTTACTAAGGATACATTACATCTGCATTGAATTTAACCCATAAACCATTTATACTAGATATGAGGTATCTTAAAAATGTGCCATAAAACTCACATTTTGTTTTGCATTCTGATTCTGCCCATGCCTCCACTTGGTGACCTGTGATGTAATTTAAAGTATATGAACTCCATAGCTAATTAACTTTCTTAAATCCCAGAGTACCGCTGGTCACAGGAGCATACAGATGCTATACCTGACTATGGCAATGATGTCATAGCTTCAGTAGGTATCCTGGATCTGTAAGTGAGCTAGTAGTACTGCTAGGAAAGAATGTTCATCTGTCATGTCTCCAGCAGTAGTGTGAGCTTGTCTTAGTGTCACATGTTGACCTGCCTCATAGCAGTGATGGGGTTTTATGCAACCACATGGATGATGTTCTTTGTGTTTCACTGTTGCAGTCATCACATTTTGGTTATCCCTGCTAGGGTAGCCCTCGGCTGTCCTGAATACCAGAGACTTAGTATTTCTGCGTCGGTTGCTGTCACTTAGACTGACATCAGGTCGTCAGTAGTACGCCATTACATCAGTCTTTCTTGCCATAGAGCCCGAAACAGAAGTAGTTCACACGAGTACCATCGGCCGCTACCTGAGTTTGGCCTACCAAATTGAAGCTGAAGTCTTCTAAAGCTAAGTACCCCGTTGAGGATCCTTTTTTCTTGCACTAACCGATGTCAGACAAAATTAATAATTGTCTCACCTGTGGAAACAAATACCACACCAAGACTTCCACTCTTACTGCGTCAATTGTTTAGGCCCAGACCACGAAGTTCCTCGTTGTCACTTCTGTGCTTTGTTCAATGACAGAACTATCTGTAGTTGGGCCCTTATTGTAGTCCGATATTTTTGCTTACAGTCCTCGAATATGGCTTCAGTAAGTCATCCAACAGCATATCTTCCAACAAAATATAAAGATAAAGACAGAGACAGACCACACAGGTCTAAATCTACTAACGATGCTTCCGTTAAGCTGGTTGTCAGTTCTCCGGTACTCAGTGAGGCACTTTTGCAGCCCCTGATGCCTGCTTCTGTTGATCCGCAGGCCACTACTGAGACCCTTTCAGACTCCAGTATGCTGCAAAACTCTTCTTTGATTAAGGATCCTGCGGTCGTCTCAACCTCGGATGGATTCGGAGCTGCTGAGCAGACACCGGCTTCCAAGGAAGTCATTTGCACTACCAAATCTCGACACAAACCAATGCCTTCTTTCGCGACTACTGTGCTTTCTAAGACTGCCAAGATTCTTAGGCCCAGGGTATGAACCACACCCAAGAATCTGACGACCAACTCTCAGGTTCCTGCTACCTTGCCTCAGTCTCAAATGCTCACAATGGCGGAAGACCTTATCTTGCTAATCAGGGGAAGCTAAGCTCCCCCCTCCAAAATGAAAAGAGATCTGTCCCCTGGAGTTTTGTCTGAACAAGAGTCAGATGAATCTGATGCATCTGAATATGTAAACACGCAACCCCTCTCCACTTTTGAGGATTGTGATGCAGAGGATTCCATTCCTTCAGCCTCTCCCCCAGAGGATTTTTCCTTTGGGGAAACCTTGCATATCTTAAGAGGGCATTTCCAATGGGAAAGTCAAGACTACCCTCATTCTAAAAAAAGCCTCAGGGAATTCCTAGATCTTCCACAAAACAGACCCTTATCCATCTTCCCGTCCTGGATATTGTGGAGGATGTTTTCCTTGAATCCAGCTTGACTCCTGATGCCCTTCCTCCTGCTCCCAGAAAACCAGACAGATACTACAGAGTCCCTGACTCACAAAAATATCTTTTTAGAAATCCTCCAGCTGACCCTGAGGTAATTTCTTAAGGGCCAAAAGGGATTAAAGCAACCTCGGCTAAGAATCCCACCCCCTCAGACAGGGATTCCAGAGCATTGGACAGATGGGGTAAAAAGTATACACCTCAGCTACTCTTGCCATCAGCACACTAAATTGTCAATTCCATATGCTGAAATATCATCAATATACCCTAGAACTCCTAAAACAAAAAATGTCTTCCTTTCTTGCTTGGGCAGAATCTAAAGATTTACAAGAGTTAATGCATTCTGCAAGTCAAGTTACTAAACACACCTTGCTTTGTGGTTTTGATGCCCTAGAAGCTTCTTGTAGGGCAGCAGTCACTGGATCTGTAATTAGAAGGCATGCATGGCTTAAAGAACAGTCCCTGCCAGACCATGTCAAATCTAAATTTTTGGATGCCCCCTTGTACAAAGATGCCTTATTTGGCACTGAGGCAGAAGAGGTCTTAAAAAAAGACGGAAGGAAAAGCAAAATCTATGCAAACTATTAAGGATTTCTTGCAGGTCCAACCCCCTAGGTTCAGCAGGCATTGCCCTTCCAAATACTGGTCCTTTTCAACTCCCAGTAAACAGACTCAGCAGAGGCCACGGGGAAGCAGACCCCCCAGACAGCAGACCCAGGGAATGCATAGATCTAAGCAGTGGACTACCTCCACTTCAAAACCAGGGAGTTTTAAGCCATCCCCTTATGGTAAGAACTCACAATGACTTACCTCCTCCACCCCCTCCCTCTGCCCCCCTTCACTTACCCCTAGGAGGAAAGCTCTCCTTTCACTCAAGTACCTGGACCACCATTACCAAGGACTAATGGGTTCTAAAAATCGTGTCTCAGGGATACAAGTTTTCCTTCCACACCCTTCCAACCCCAAAAGGGTTCCCAGATCTACCACCAAATCAGTGGGCAGAGGCCCCAAAGCAAATCCTTTCCCTGCTCTCTATGAGGGCATTAGAGCACATTCCTGCAGAACAGATAGACCAAAGTTTCTACTCTGGACTATTTCTGGTGCCTAGAAAAGAGGGCAAATGGTGCCCTATCCTCGATCTATCTATTCTAAACACCTTCCCGGTGATCCGAAAATTCAAAATGCTCACCCTCCAGCTGCTGTTAACAATGCTCTCCAAGGACGCTTGGCTAGCCACCCTAGATCAACAAGTGGACTACCTCCACATTCCTATCATGGAATCAAGCAGGAAATATCTACGCTTCAGGGTAGAATCTCAACACTTTCAGTTCCCTGCACTTCCCTTTGGCTTTACTGCTCCCAGAGTTTTCACAAAATGTCTGGCTCTGGCCATTGCCTTCTGCAGACAAAGAAATATTCAGATTTACCCTTACTTAGATGACTGCCTTATTCAGGCAGACAGCTAGAAATAGCTGCTCAAGCACCTGGCTTTTGTAAAGACCCTTCCAACCTCCCTAGGATACACAATCAATGAAAAGAAATCCAAACAGTTATCCTCCCAAAGGATAGTCTTCCTGGGAGCAAGTCTGGACACAGCATCTCAGATGGCATTCCTTACTCCAGAGAAATACATTTTCCTGACAAGCTACTTCTCTCAACTAGCCACCAAGCCCCAACTAACTGCAAGAAAGATCCTACAAGCTCTGAGGTTCATGGCATCTTGCATATTACTCATTCCTTATGCCATACTGCATATGAGGAAACTTCAATGCTACCTAAAGAGCCTTTGGTGACAACACTCTCAAGACCTGGAAACTCTTCTACCTCTAACTCCTTCCCTCAGAAAAAATTTTCTTTGGTGAGCAACAAGATGCTTCCACAACAAGGGAATGCCTTTCTCCCCACCCCACCACCCAGACCCTCACCACAGATGCATCAGACTATGCTTGGGGTGCACACCTGGATGGAAGGTGCATACAGGGCCAATGGAGCCCACAGCAAATCCCTCTGCACATTAATCAAAAAGATATGATGGCTGTGCAGCACACCTTGATATCATTCAAGCTCCTTCTTTCTCCAGGGGCTATTCTAATCAAAACAGACAACACCACTATGATGTGGTACAACAACAACCAGGAAGGGACTCACTCCTACCATCTATGCAGGCTGACCATGATGGTACATAGCCTCTGCCATGCAACTAAACCTGTTAGCACAATTCCTACCAGGCTCCCTCCAGTCTCTGGCAGACCAATTAAGCAGACATATTCTGGACCCACCCTCACCCTAATAACTCAGAAATGGGGATCCCTGAAGGTAGACCTCTTTGCTTCCCACGCCAACCATCAGTTCAGCAAATTCTTCACCGGGGAGCATCACTGCCTGGCTTGGAAAGTGGATGCCCTGTCCTTCTCCTGGGTCAATCTATCGGTCTATGCCTTTCCTCCCCTCCCTCTCATCCCCAGGGTGCTGCTCAAAATAAGGGATGAAAAACCAACTACCATTCTTATAGCTCCAGACTGGCCCCAGCATCACTTGTACTCCTTGCTGCACAGCCTGTCCCCACTACCCCCATGGCATCTTCATCAGATTCCAAATCTCCTAACCCAGAGGGAAGAGGAATTCATGCATCCCCATTTGCAGACCCTCAATTTGGCAATTTGGCTTATTCCCCAAGTCCGAACCAACGTGCCAACCTCAGTAAACAGGTTCTGGATGTTATCCAAGAGGTCAGACATCCTAACACCAGAAAGACTTATGCTGACAAATGGAAAAGGTTCTGCACCTGGACGGCAGGCTAATGGAGCCAACATGGCACCGCCCTCTCTCCCTCTCATCCTGGATTACCTAGCTGACCTACTATACAGTGGCCTCTCTTTCTCCTCTTAAAATTCATCTCTCTGCTATTTCTGCTCATTTTCCCACTAAGCAGCCCTTTTCTCATGCCCTTTGATTAAACAGTTCCTCAGGTGGGCTAGCAACTTGAGGCCACCCAGAGGGGTGAAAAGCTCACCCTTCCCTGTTTCGAACCAGCTTCTTCTGCAGAGCTAACATTTCTCTCCTGGAAAACAGCATTCCTTCTGGCCATCACTTCAGCCAGAAGAGTCTCTGTGCTGCAAGCACTCATGGCTATGGAACCCTTCATCATCTTCCATGCAGACAGGGTATCCCTCAGAAAAAAAAACATCCTTCATGCACAAAGTGGTTTCCAGTGTGGCTCTCTCAACCAATCCATTCATTTGCCCACCTTTTTTCCCAATCCCCAAAAGAAGGGAGAGAGTATTTTTCACTCTCTAGATGTTCACAGACAGCTCAAATTTTATCTAGATAGGACTAAATCCTTCAGAAAGTCTGATCAACTGCTGGTTAGCTTTGCCACAGGGGCAGAAGGCAAAGCAATCTCCAAACAAACCATTTCAAAATGGATAGCACACTGCATCCATTTCTGCTACAAACAGCTTGGAAAGCCTCCCCACAAGGGGGTCAGGACACACTCTACCAGAGCAGCCTCCACCTCTGCAGCTTTCCTCAGAGAAGTCCCCATCAGGAACATCCTGGAGGCTGCCAACTGGACATCTGTTCACACTTTTACTAAGCATTACCACCTGCCTCTCTTCTCCAAATCCAGGGCAGGGTTTTCCTCTGCAGTCTTGCAGGGCATCCTAGCCAGCCCCTAGTTGGATTGACTGCCTCCACCCTTTTCCTCAGCTTTGGGAATCAACCCAAATGTGATGACTGCAACAGTGAAACATGAAGAACATAATACAGTTGTTTACACTTACCATAAATGTAGATGTTGGAGTGTATTCACTGCTGCTGTCCTGGTTTCCCTCCCACCATCCCCCTTTCTTCTCTTTCTCCTTTTATTAACATTCTAACTTGTGATTCTCCTTAACTTACAAGGGACATTTTGGTATTTATTTTCCATTGGTGGGGTTTCTTCCACCAAACCCTGGCCTCCTACTTGGGGGTTCCTGACAGGTTAGGGCAAGAAAAACCTGATGTAATGGCATCAGCTGCCTTATTTTATACTACTGACAACCTGATGTCAGTCTTCAAGCGACAGCAACCAACGCAGAAATACTAAGTCTCTGGTATTCAGGCCGGCCGAGAGCTACCCTGGCAGGGATAACCCAAATGTGATGACTGCAACAGTGAATACACTTGAACATCTACATTTATGGTAAGTGTACAAAACTGTACTTTCTGTGTTCGGTGGCCAGTCCTGACAGGTGCCTGTGCATCTGTGGTGCAGCATGTGGCTAAATCTGCTGCTCTTTCATATTCTCATACAGTAACCCAGTAACCCTAATGAATATATCAAAAAGAAGAAGAAGAAAAAACTTAATGAAAGATGATTATTGTTGCATTCATAGACAGCATATAATGGAAACCTTAACTGCAGGATCTTATACCTAAAGTGTTCACGTTCCCTAGCAGTTCAGGTACTTTATTTATTTACTTACTTACTTACTTATTTACTTTAATTTTGCAGCTGGAGAAGAGCACAAATTCCAGTGGGTCATTTTAGGCACAGCCTGTGTCAAAGACATAAAATGTAACACACAAGATACAACAGTGAGATAACATAAAACACAATCCTGTACATACCACACTGAATCAGTGCAAAACTGTGTACTTGTATAAGTGAATTGAGTGTATAGAATGGAAATTAAAGGTAAGGAAGGAGAAAGGACAGATAGATTCTAATAGTGTTATAAGAGTGAGTGGAAGACAGGAGGAGTAGGTCGTAGATGGAACAGATTAAGAAAGTAGAAGGGAGGATGGGGAAGTGCAAGCCAAGGTATTCTGAGTAGGTAGAAATGAATACAGACAGGGAAGGAGGTGGGGCAAAGCAGAATTTATTGAAAGAGGCAAGATTCATGAGGGGTGTGAGTGGTAGCACCATTTTAGATACATTTGCAGTGTGCTTGCTTAGCAAAATGGTTTCCTTTGGAAAAGACTGAGTAGATTTAATTTGATCGGGAATAGATATTCATGTTGTAGGGGCAAGACGGAAGAAAGCATGGTGAGTGCTGGTGAGATTATACTGTGGAGGAAGTAGACAGTGACCTTAACTCTGGACTACAGCACAACAAGATGCTATATAGCAGTTTCAGTACCAGAAAATAAATCCAACTACCTGGGGTGGAAATAGAACCTACAGCCTTTAGATCTTCCAGCATCAAATGAAAGTGTGCTACCTACTGAGTCACTTTTGCTGATAAAATTGAAAGACAAGCTCTGCATACAGTGCTAATGTTCCAGATGGTCGCTACATAAAGCACCAAAGTGCTAATCAGACATGAATTTGCCAGCAGAGAGTACCTACATTTTAAGCAGAGGACCCCATTACAAAATAGAAGTCTAGCTATAATTAGTCAGACAATGTTAGTCTGCAGTTTAAGACAAGAACTGCTAGAGATGTACATGTAACTGAAGTGACGGATGTCACAGATATGGCAAGTTACAGGTGCCAAGTCAATGCCTACTCATGCAAACAATATAGTAGCACTTAAGGTAAAACATACACTTTTGACTATAGTTCTAAACCTATGGTGAAAGTCTGAAATTTCTTTCAAAGAGAAAGCATGTTCTTCATTAGAGTGTGCAGAATCTGAGCTATGAATGACGTATAGGTATGATGGCAGTGGTGATATTACAAGTGGAAAGAAAGAGGGCGATTATAAGATCTAGGGTATCAAGAAGGGTGGGAGTGGAGAGATTAGAAGCTTCATGTATCTGGGAGGTGAGGATAAGGATAAAGAGAGCCTGAGTGAGGAAGTCAAATGTAGAATCAGAGGTGATACAACCAAATGGCACAAGCTGTCAGGTATAATGTATGACAGAAGAATGCCAAATAAGTTAAAAAGTAAGGTATACAAAACAGTGGAGTGGTTGGCATTTTTGTATGGCACAGAGAACTGGGAAGTGAATTCAGAGAAGCTGAGTAATAGGGATGATGTGCCTAAGATAGGTAATGTGATGCCAACTCTGAGACAGATGAAGAAATGAGGAGGTCAGAGCAGAAGCCACAGTAACTCCAATAACAGAGATGTGCAAGAAGACTGTACTATGGCGGTTTGATCACATGTGCAAAAGAAATAGAAGCTAGTTTGGCAAAGCATATTTGAGAGAGACAGGAAGTGGGCAAGAGGAGAAAAGGATGTCCTGCCAAAAGGCTGATGTGTTGCCTATGTGAATACGAGACACGCAGACATCACTAATAAAGGCAATAACTCTGAATATGTAGAAGGGGTAACAGCTGACATGACACCATGACTTAGCTATGTAAAATGAGAAAAAAAGGGTTTGATGATGATGATGAAACTGGTGAAGCAGAGATTAATAAAAAGGAATGGCAAGGGATGACAGGAATTGGAACTGGATGCTGGAGTTTTGAATAAATGCAAAAAAAGAACAATAAATTCAATGAGAACTTAAGACTGAGGTTTGAGAACTCCCCCGTACTTAATAAGCTGTGTAAGTAAGACATTTTTTTTAATTTTGACCATGTATTCTGTATACATAAAATCTTCTAGCTGAAATTGAAATAAGTGAGGTCTTTTTCCTTTTGACAAACATGATACATTTTGTGTATATGATGGGTTATGCTGCCAGCATAACATAAATATCACTATTTTCTCAACATAGCAACATGATGTGGATAAATGTGAATGCAGGCTATAAAATTACTTTTAAAAGGATTGCAAACATGTCAGACTGGTGTGCTATATTAAATCAGTAATATGGTATTTCATTCATATAGAAACAAACCTTCAAAGAAGCATGGTTACTAAGTAGCCAGTAAATTAGACAGACACCTAATATGAGTTAAACAAAAACAAACAAAAAACACTTGGTTTCAAGGTATATATGTACGGTATATATCTATATATAGTAATCTATAATGCAAATAATACACAGTGAGGAAAAAAATTACATACTGTGGCTTTTCCCTTATGGGGTGCATTTGAATACATCACATTAGAGTAATATAATCAAACAAGGTAGGGAGTATTGATGAAGCAATAAAGAAAGTAGGATATTATTTAAGCTTTTAAAGCAAGGCCAAGATAGCAAAAACACTGCATATAAATCAGAATCTTCTGCGCAATATATTTAGCAAATGTAGGGTGCACTGCTGTCTAAATTAACACGTATTTCAAAAGAACAATTTGAGAAAATGTAATTCAACTAAATCAGCAGCTATATTATTAATAACCAGAATTCAGTTAGCCAAATAAATTGCTCACTTTGTTGTTGCTTTTCAGTGTTCTCAACAAAGGGACAGCTGAACTGGCCATCAATGATCAGAGAAATGTTCAATAAAAGTGTATGAATCAAAGTCAGTGCTCAAAAGACCAGAACAATTAAGAAAAGAGGAGGAGTAGTGGAATTACATTCCTATTGATTTTTCTTATATACAGCTGAATTGCTACTTTATGGGGAGAAGCAAGGAATGTCTGCATAAGGCTTGTATGCAGCGGCATTTAGTGGCTAAAACAAATGAGCACAACTGCAAAACTTATTGCAGCTATTGTAATAGACCCATACATAATTAGAGCATACTCTGTCTTTTTGCACTACATTTAGCAAATACTCCAGTGGCTTCTTGAGTTCCTCTAGTGTAGGTTAAATGCTGCTAGCATTTTAGAATGAAGTCATTTTTTTCTGACAAACATTTTAAGCACTTCAGTATAGTAAGAGATAAGAAATAAATTATGTGAGTATGGATGTAGATCACCTGAGTATAACAAATTTAAACAATGTTTCCTTATGTACAAATGTTTACCATGGATCACATAATGTTACATGTACAGTATAACACACTGTAATATACGATTTGAAAGCAGCCATCAATACACTGGTGTATATAATTTTACTTATAGCTTACTACTATATGTAACATATCAAACACTGTATATAGTTATTGCTATATGTTATTCTCTATATAACTGGAGCTAAGTCTTATAGCTATTTCACTTTGGGTTTCTGAAACTTAGATGTCATTTAAAACAACATTTTTTAAAGCCTTCAACTCTCTTAGAAGAAAAGTGTTTTACATAATAAAAATGCATCTCACTTTTACGTAATTTTGACTTATCACAGTATATAATGTATATGGTATCCACGGTGGTGGTGCTGCGGTAGCGCTGTCGCTTCACAGTAAGACGCTGTACAGTTCGACTCTCAGTTAGAGCGTCTTCTACGTGGAGACATGCATGAATTGGTGTACCTTCGTTGAAGGTTGTGCATTAGGGCTGGCAACTCAGCATGTAAAAATCAACTGCCAATCATTAGCGGACCGGAGTTCCGCTGTGGCGACCCCTAACCAGGAAAAGCTGAAAGACACAACAGCAGTATATAATGTATAGACTTGTATTATATAATCTTTATAGATATTTTATTCCCAAGGACTTGAATGGCTTAGTGTTATAAGTTGGCACCGTTTTTCACTGGGCTTTTAAAGAAAAAAAGTCTAATCATTTAGACCACCTGCATTCAACAAAGCAAAATGTAAATGCATATATTTTTAAACTGCAGCACATATTAATAACCAAAACTCAGACACCAGTGGACCAAAAATGCAAGGAAGACATCCAGACAGAAGATGGGACCAACAACCAGTTTAATAACAGAGAGTATTTACAGAGTAAAACAGCAGCCATCGCTTTTGTCTTGCATAAAGACTTCATCAGTTCTGATGAAATCTTTATGCAAGGCAAAAGCGCTTGACTACTGTTTTACTCTGTAAACACATATTAATGCACGTGACGTTGGAATAACTGTACTCGTTCTAAATCTCTGATCTATGTATGATGAAGGAAAAAAGGAACGTTACTAAACATTAAAGAGAAACATAATGAGTTTTTCAGCTATATTCAAGTAAGAAGAAAGAACAGGACACAGCTATAGCTACTTGTTTACTATGAAGTTGACAAGGTTGCAAGTGGTTATGTTCAACTCTATGAGCTGAACTCAATATTAGCTATTTTTCAAATAAGATCATTTCACTTTGGGTATATTTTTATATGCTGTGTACCAGCAGTAATTTCCTTTTTTATGAGTTTAGCGTTTTTCTAGAGTTGTGCAACCATTGAGATGGCGTATGTTAAGACATAGCATGTGGTAGGAAAGGTTCCCGATATGGAAGTTGTAAGAGGGCTTACCCCTGCAAAAAAAGATTATTTTAACAGAATGTAACTGAATGTATTATTTAAATTGAAGGTTTGATGAGTTGTTTCCACCTCAGTGAACATTGCTGGATTACTCAGTGAGACACAGCTGATAAGCACTTTATCTTGATATTTATATGGGTAATTTTTAGTCTGAAACTTTTCAGAATTCGGAGCAAAATACAGTAACAGGTAATGATATATATGATTAAACAAAAGTAGAAAGAATGCAATAGCAAAACCATTAAATATTTGACATTTACTTACTGGGAAAGTCAGACTTGGAACAAAGCCAATTTTCAGCAGAGGCCCGGGGAGAAATGCTCTAGGTACATGTCTTTGTAATGTGGGAGAAAACCGGAGCATCCAGAGAAAAACCACATGGATGCATGGAGGACATGAAAACTCAGCATAGAAGGCACCTCAGCTGAGAATTGAACCGGAGAACCTCTTGCTGTGAGGCTACAATGCAACCTCTGCACCACTGCGCCATACAAATTAAGGCTCAAGCATTCAAACATGTACCTTCAGCTGGATACCATATCTTCAGGAATTTATAAATAAGTTATCTGCATAAAATTGAGACCAGAAGCCCTCTATAAAGATTTGGATACACATGCCACTAATTACAAGACAGTGCTTTAGAATAAGTATACTCTAAATGAAAAAGATATACATCCAACCATTATTTATGGAGCAGCAGAAAATGAACTTTATAAGTGGTATGTGATAGTGAAAATCTGAACCAATAATATTTTTAATATTCATTTAACTGTCTCTGCTATTGGATATGCCTGGTAGTTAGAATACAGTATTTTGAATCATTCCTTATACAGTAGGGAGTCGATTATCCAATAGCGAGATGAAAAGCGCTTCACGTCAATAAAATTGGTGTTTTTGTTTATTTGGCCATGATATTAGTGTTTTATATTTGAACTGTGCAGTTTGAATGGAGATCTCCAGCCTATTTACCTTGGATTATCCAAACTAATTGGGATCTAGGGTAGTTCAAATAATCAAACTAATCAGCTAATCAAATATATAATTGAACCTGATAAAAAACTTCTAAAATCTTGTTTTTTTCTGGATGTAGGGATACACTTTTCAACCATTCAGCGATTTCATTGGACAATAAAGAATATTTTTCACACCCAAGTTGGCTACAAGCTCAAAAAACATGCTCAAGTGAATACGTATAATATTTACATTTTCAGATTTTATGATTTTTTTCTCCCAGAAAACTTTGGAAGACATGTTCAGATAATTGATGTTTGTGATAACTGACGTTTGGATAATCGACTCTTTGCTGTCCAGGTTTGACATGCTACAGATACTACCCTGAGACTGCTTGAAAATACCAACTTACTCATTATTAGTCCTGTTGTCTGCATAGCTGAATAACTTCAAAAGTAAAAGACAGGGCATTTCTCCCTCTTCTGCATATGAAATACAGGATAAAGCATCCTGGTTCTTGACTGTTATACCCAGAAAAACAGTGAAAAACTCATAAAAGTAAAGGGGAAAAATGTCTGTTTTATTGACACATCAGAAAGATGCTAGTGCAATGGGTAAAGGTCCTACTTGGCTTACACCCAATACAATGGGTAACTGAACACACCTAATTGATGAAATTTACTACAGTTTTAACTCCATCATTATTTACAGCTTTATAAAGTATGTAATATCTAAACTCAGGTGCCTTAGTGTGAAAAACTATGCAGCATAATCTGTATCATTTATCTATCGGCAGACTAGACAAGGCTGCTGGCTATGATCTATGCATGTTGAGGAAAAAAGGGAAAGTTACTAAACATCAAAGAGAAACATAATGGGGGAATTTAATAAAGCCTACACAGTCTTTTTTACTGTGTAGGCATCGTTCCACATTGCTTACATGAAAGTAAGCAGGTTTTAGATTCAGTAAGCACTGCTGGGTGGCACGCATGCACACACCAGCACGGGAAGTTCTGTGGCATGCAGATCACCGCATGAGCAGGTCAATCTCATGCAAATGAGGCAGGTACAAAGATCCAGCTAGCAGACAGGCAGTTTGTCATATCCCGTGTCAGTGTCTGTAGTGTACATGGAAAAATTCTGTGTACAGAAATATAGACAGACAAAAGGGTCTGTAAAAATGTAGGTAGATGGACAGAAATGACATACCACATACAGATATGAGTGAAACTATCCTCCTTATGCCTTAAAAATTAAAGATCATCAGTTAAATTATATTTATTTATTTTTTTTTTGTAATCTGGGCATGTTTGTCCAGCATGCACAGCAGTGCACATACATGCCTTATTAAAAAAAAAAAAAAAAAAAAAAAATTGGAAAAACAAAATTAATATCACGTGACAGAAATGTATTACAGGACCCTGCATGAAGTATCTACAACGGTGCATTGGAGCTGTTGCTAACGTGGTAGGGCATGTAGTTTCCAGGCTGTGAGCATGGATCCCTATGCAAATGAGGCAGAGTTACTGAACAACATAAAGGGGTACTCGTCTCTGCATATCCCCTCTGAGTAGGCAGAGAACTATGTTGATGTTTACAGAGAAGGTAGCTGACATCAGGGAAGGATGTGTCCAATGACATCTAACGACTTCTAAGCTTATTTCAATTTAGCTGCGGCTGTTTACATGGTGTGCCACCATACTGAGCATGTCCATGCTGGGGGTGTGTGCACTGACTTCTAAGCTTTGTTTGGCTAAGGGACACATGTTTCCTGCGTATTTGTGTGGTGTGCCACCATGCTGAGTGTGTCCTTCAGGGTGTGTGTACAATGACTGCTAAACCTTTGTTTCCCTATAGAGCACATTTTGTGTGGCATGCCATGGTGCTGAGTGTATCTAAAAGCCAGTGACATATTAATTAGTGCTGACCCCTATTTAACTTAAACTAGGGCCATTAAATTATGTTAATGATATACTAAGCTGGTGCCATGCATCACAGGTAGATAATCACATAGACAGCACCTAGACCAGAGCACTATGAAGTATGCATACACCCAACAATCTGATTTATCCCCCATAATCTGCACAATTGGAGTACAGACTTGGGAATTTTATCTGACAGAATGCTAAGGGCTGCTGCAGGTCTACTCTGTCTGTATGTGGTAGATGCTGAAGTCAGTGCTGCTGCTGCTGACAATAGGTCTAGGCAGAGAAGAAAAAGAGTGTTTAGGCCCAGGGTAACCTTCCTTGAGCTACATGAGCTGGAGATTATAGAGCGCTACAGGGTGGACAGGGACATACTGTAAGAACTCACTGAGCTCTGCTGCCCTCAACTCAAACCCAGAGCCAACAGAGGGGAACCCATCCCAGTGGAAACAAAGGTATGTGTAGCCCTTAGGATACTAGCTACAGGTACTTTCCAAAGACCAACTGGTGACATGATGGGAGTCTCATAGGCATCAGCATCTAGGGTACTCCACCAGTTCCTGGATGCCATTCTACCACTTGCCAGTGAGCACATTTCTTTTCCCCTCACCGCTGAGGTGAGGTCCAGCAATATGCAACACTTGTACCATGTAGCACACTACGCTGAGGTATTGGGTGCCATAGATTGTACTCATGTACACATGATGGCACCACCTAGTAAGTAGGGTAGAATCTATGTCAACCACAAGGGGTACCACTTCATCAAATGCCAGGTCGTGTGCAATGCCCATGGTATAATCATGAATGCGTGTGCTGGCAGCCCCAGCAATTATCATGACTCCCATATCTGGCACGTATCACAGCTGTACCAGATGTTTGTTAGGGGAAAATCCCACATTGCCATTTACTGGGTGATGCTGGCTATGCACTGGAAACACTGATGAAGACACTCATCAGAAATGTACACACACCCAGAGAAGAACACCATAATGAGGCACACACACAAACTAGGAACATCATAGAGCATGTGTTTGGGCTTCTGAAGTCATGGTCCTCTTGCTCAATATACCTGATGGAGCCCTGCACTATACTTGTGTGCACAGATGTTCACAGTTTGTGCCATGCTACACAATATGATCCGGTGGAAACAACTGCAGCAGACTCAGCCAAGAGAAGCGATACACAGCCCCCTACCAGTACCTAGCTCACCATAGCCACACTCACAGAAGGACTTGGAGAAGGAACCACCTGATGATGTCCCTGTAGGCAGATGTAGGCATGCACCTTATGCTCTGGCTTTGGCTAAGAGACAATGCATAGCACATTCACTGACAACCTAAGACCTTAGAGACTGACACCTTACTCCTACTCACATACATATATTAAAATGGGACTGGCACCTTACTCCTACTCACATAAATATATTAAAATGGGACTGGCACCTTACTCCTACTCACACAAATATATTAAAATTGTTGATGCCAGGCAACCCACACAAACTGTACCTATCCACGTATTGGCTGTGTACTGCTTGCAGCACACAGAGTCAGCCCAAAATTGCAGTTCTGTCAACTGTTGTAGTCTCAAGGTAAGTCTCTAACCTACACACAACATGCAATGATTACTATAATATGGTATTGCATGTACAGATCTGCTGCATTTATGCAAGGCAATATAGTGGACTATGTGGACAGACGTAACATCCACATGGGACAACAGATACCAAGCCCAGTAGTATGTGTTCCCTAATAATCACTAGGCCTCATGGTTGGAATATTCACTACATCAGTCAAGGGAGATGTGAAACAGTGGTCTCAAATGATATTTGGAGTTCTGTCTATCCCAGCAGATCATGTGTTGTTGCCCCCCCCTCACCCAACACAGCAGTGTTCCCATATAACTGCTTTAACAGTATGTCAGCAATGGTATATCAACAGAGGAGGCAATCTCAGGGTTGTATCACAGAATGTGATCACACTTTCTGTGTCTTATGTAATGCACGAACAATAATGTACATATTTATGCTGTTGATTGTGTGATGAATGACTACTCTCTGTCTGTCAGCCTGTGTGGCCCAGTGGACGAGGGAAGTTAGCATGTAAGGTGTCATTGTGTTGGTGTTTTTACAGGCGGTCATACCCCTCAATCCCTCAGACAAAGCCAGAAAGAATGGGGGGGGGGAGGCCCAAAGAGTAGGGTCAGAATTTAAATATTGTTCCTATGAACCTAGAATATTACTATAAAAAAACATGTTGCATTATGACATATTTTCTGAAGGATGTGCAGTTTGAAACTCAAATATTTGCTGTTAGTATTATTTAGTGTCTTCCTTATTCAATAAATTACCAGAAAACCTCAAATGTATGAGGACCAGACCAAAAATGAGAGACAGAAATCTGGACAGTCTGTGAAAATCTGTACAGTTGAGAGGTATGCAGACTGTCAGTCTGTGTGTGGTTTAACATTATGAACCTTTGTCACATATTAAGTACAGCACACAGCTGGGGAATGCTGTCGACATTTTGAGTGAAGTGCAGTACTGCAGAAACAGGGGCAGATGTTAATGTCTGTAACACACAAAATCCCAGACTGGACTATAGGTAGGTGTGGCCTGGAGTTACTTTATAAGTACTGACTGTCTCACTGGACATGCCATACACTTATTTAAAATGAGCGTAGTTCCGTTTCTCCATCAAAATAACCTGCCCTGCATAAATGTGTATATATGCAGACATATATGTACACATATCCACCTGTCACTATCTCTCTCTCAAATACATAGCATATCTATTGCTATGTAGTGTCAAATAGATATATACTATATATATATATATATATATATATATATATATATATATATATATATATAAAACATATTGTCCCCATATATCTACATAACACATATACATATCATACACACAGACAGCTGAATTTATATATACATCCCTGTTACATAACAAAATATGTCTGCGGATATATGCATTGTCCTACATACCCTAATAATGGTGAGTAAATCTGCACTATCACACATCCATACAGTCACTCAGAGGATCCAGACTAAGATCACAACAGTACATAATCCACTTACCTACAGACCCCTGTGCCTGCTGGATGTCACCACTTAGACAGACATAGGTGAGCAAGTAGTGTAATATATAATGTTATCAATGCACGCATGGACAGGTCACATTATACCTGCATACAGGTTTGCCTGTCTAACTACATGCAGCCACATATGGTCATACTGGTAACTGCACACAATTAGCTAGGATAATAGATATCTCACTGCTAGGTTACTAGATGCAGATAACAGTATGAAGCAATATCACTATGCATGACACAGATACTGTGCAACACATGCCTATTTTGTGTAAGTGTACTGTGCCTGAAATCACATATACAACAGACATACCCTATGGCATGTGCAATAAGTACTATGGTCTACTGTGTAAGACTAGATAGGTAGGGGTTCTATTCTCACTCCAGCCACTTGGTGTGTGTGTGCGTGTGTGTGTGTGTGTGTGTGTGTGTGTGTGTGTGTGTGTGTGTGTGTGTGTGTGTGACCTTGCAAAACAATGGGCATGCCCTCATGGGCTATCCACCTGCAATGGTTATGCACTTTTTGGCCTTGTAACTTGCTGCTGGTTTTCCAAACTGCCCTCTTCTACAAGGCCTGATTATGTCATCCAGGTTAAGAGTATCTGCTGACAGTGTAGTATCAGACTTAAGCTGTAGCGTGTGCAATAAGTAGGGTTGCCACCTATCCATTTGTTTTTTGGATTATCCAGAAATTGAATTGATTCTCCAGTAATCTGGAAAACAATGCGCAAACTCTGGTATTATTTTTAAAAAAGGAAACACGCTATTGGAGTTTGTTAAATTGGCTGACTTACTATGCTTTTTTTACAGAAAAGAATAGCAAATCGGCTGAAAACAGGCATCAAGAATGGAAAAAGAGGGTGTTCCCCATCAGCTGATGTCATAATGATGCTGCAAAATAGGGAGAACACTGGCGGGAGAGGGGTGGGAATGGGCGGGGTTGTGGGTGATGTGAGGGGTGTGGCCTTAGTCTGGATTTAGGCACAATGAAAGGTGGCAATCCTAGCAATAAGTACTGTGATTTATAGTTTATAAGACTAGATAGATAGGGGTTCTAATCTTACTCCAGCCACTTGGTGCATATGTGTGTGAGTGTGTGTGTGTGTGTGTGTGTGTGTGTGTGTGTGTGTGTGTGTGTGTGTGTGTGTGTGTGTGTGTGTGTGAGTATGGGTCTATGTTATTTTTTTGAAGAGGCGTTCCATCAAACCTACTTCATCGACCCTAAAACCATGAACTTTCAAAATATCGAACCTCCACATAAGCGATTTCTTTCCCTTGGAAAGAAATTGCTTGCCCTACAAATACCAACAAATAACCACAAACACTGAATATATCAACTCTGAGATCACACTGCAGTGGGGAAAATTGCAAACTGATGAGGATGGCCAAGCAATTTATTTCCTAAGGAAGGAAATTGCTTATGTGGATGTTCAATGTTTTCAAATTTCATGGTTTCAAGTTTGAGGAAGAGACGTTTGATAGAAAGCCTTTTTGAGGAAATAATAGGAACCCTGTATATATATATATATATATATATATATATATATATATATATATATATATATTTGTGTGTGTTTGTATGTATATATATATATATATATAAATATATATATATATATATATATATTTGCAAAACAATAGGCATGCCCTCATGGGCTATCCACCTGCAATGGTTATGCACTTTTGGCCTTATAACTTGCTACTGGCTTTCAAACTACTCTCTTCTACAAGGCCTGATGATGTCATCTACCTTAAGAGTACCAGCTGACAGTGTAGCATCAGACTTAAGCTGTGGTGCATGCGATAAGCACTGTGATGTATAGTGTATAAAACTAGATAGGTAGGGGTTCTAATCCACTCCAGCCCACTTGGTGTGTGTGTGTGTGTGTGTGTGTGTGTGTGTGTGTGTGTGTGTGTGTGGGGGGGGGGTGTGTGTATATATATATATATATATATATATATATATGTCCATATGGCATAAATATGACAACCTTAGTAACTTAGAAATTGTTAGGATTTTGCAGTGTTTTACTTGTAGTTGGTGATGTGCCCCCCCCCCCCCAAAGAACTGACCACAACAAGGTCTGCTTATGTCAACAAGCATAATATGTCCTAAGCTGATAGTACTAGCAGACATGAGGTGGTTGAATGCAACACATGCTGTGATCTGTAGTGTGTACCATTACATAGGTAAGTGTTCACATCAACATACTGCCAACTTGCACTACGTGTATGCCGTGATGTGCCTTGTACACAGTGATTGGAAATGGTGCTAGCCTCAGTTTAGCCATGTTTGTGTGTGAGCCTTTTAGAGCATTTTACATCATGTTAAGGAAACATAGGATATTTGAACTTAGCTAGCCTGATTGCCATACAGCCCTCACAGTCATAGACATCTTCATAGCCGTAGTTACAGGATCAGCACATATTGCCCCAGACCAAGAGGGACACAGGCAGATTCCCTGTGTTCAGATGACAATCACCCAGCCAATCATACAGATTCCATATGCTGAGGTGCACTGAGGTGCTCTGTGTGCCATTAGGCAGGGTTCTGTTCCAAGGGTTTTTAAGTCTGATAGTCAAATCTGTCCCACAAGTATGTAGTACTAATTTCACATACTGGGTTAATGTCCTTACAGTGAGTCATCAATCTGCAATTTTTACATTTTACTACAGATAGGCAGCGTAGTCAATCAAGCAGGGCCACACATTGCCCTGTATGCAAGGCACAGATCACCTCTGAGTAGTCTATATGCCACAGGCAACAATGACACTCATTGTAGATGATCCCCATTGACCACATTCTGAAGATGTGAAGTGTCCTTGTGAGGGACCATACTGTAATGTACAATTGCCAGTACTGCTTGAAAAGGTATTCCAACAAATGGTCATTGCACTCACATATTGGCAAGAAGGGAAGAGTATGTGGAGGTAATGAGTATGCCACTTACTGGTGACTTTGGCCTCAGCTATGCCATAGGAATGGTGATCTGAGGCACATTAGGTGTAAACCTGTGTGGCCAGGTCTGTGTGCCCAGTTCTTTTACCCCCAAGTATGTACATCACATGTTGCAACTGATGTACTACTTGTCAGGTACATAGGTCTACCTGATGGAAATGATACTACATATATATTTGTTTGGAGTGTATGGTCATTAGTCTGTCAACAGGCGTATATTTGCAATACCCTCTTGCAGGATAGTGACATACCATAGAGACTCTATGACTGCTAACTGTTTTCAGGCATCAACCAACATTGTCAGACACAGTCGTTCAGTAGTCATGTGTATGGTGGTTTCATGGATTCCAAGCAGTAGCAGACTGAGTACTGTGCCCTGTTGAGCACTGCTGCTTACAGATCAACTTTTGGAGGTGGATGCTCCTATATTGCATATGTGTGTCATCAATGGGCCACTTAGTGATCCCTACAATAACAGTATCATGGATACCAAAGTGGCTGCTTTGTAAATGTTGCCAGAGAGCGGGATATAGTCATACAGCTTGGCTCAGTCTGGTGGTTGTACACCCTGATGTGCACTCACCCAAGTCCATGGTCACTGCCTCAGAAATGTCCACCACATGTAACAGTCGTGCTCCCCATGTCACATCCAAACTGTATACAGTCAACTGTGTATAGAACACATATATGTGTACTGATCAGCCCCATGATGATTGCTCCTACGGACATACAAATATGGATACATAGACAAAGAGGTGTATAGTTATGGTGGTCAGTGGATGCAACACCCCTGTGCAAGGATAGAACAGTTGCCATTGTCCACTCAGCTGATGTGCCAACAGTGGTGTCAGTATGATTGCAAGGGTTTCACAATGGTGTTAGTAATCCATGTCAGATCCTGGAATGTTAGCATGTACAATAGATGCTGTGTATATACATTGAGAGGCTAGTTGTGAACTGCTCTGTGAATATGGAAGTTATGAGACTGGTTGTAGGAATGTCATGTGTCACTTGTGTTGGGGACAAGGGAGTATAGTTGATGCAGACAGTGTGGGAGTACAGGTTAGGTATGAGTACAAACCCATCATACATGGCATCATAATGTCTGAGATCAGTGACAATCTGGGCCTGTCCTTTGAGGTTGCACATGTAACTACCCTGGGCATTGTGGTTCTGCTTTGTGTGGGTGGCTAATTTTGTCACTTATTGTGTTCACACAACATCACAGCAACACTATGTGCTTCTTTTGGCTGCAGAGGTATTGCTTGCATGTTGGGGGGGGGGGCACCATCACCCAAATGTCACACAGCAATGTCCACCTGGTATTGCACAGCCTGCTAATGGCAGTTGTCCACCAGTCAAGTTTGCTGATCCATGATGAGCCTATTTCCCTCCTGTCCTGTACAGACAAGTTAATGCAGTTGTGATGCTGCAGACATAATGCATTGGTGTAGAGCTCTGCTTAGCTGCCCGTCCCATCTGTAGGGGGTGGTGCAGTCACACTATGTTAACCCATCAACCCATCCCACAGGAGGTAATAAATGGCTTTCTTGAGATATATGTCTGTATTGTCTGCAATGGGGGGGGGTACATTCTGGTGGTTCTATGGAGACTGAATTATGGCCAGATCCCACCAGGGAGGACTTCACATTGGAGGGAGGGCTGCAGTGGTCACCCATATTGGTACACACAAAATGCAATAGATTGGTTCCCTGTGTGTGGATGTCACGGCACTGCTCCAGGGAATTGTAGGTAAGGACATGGACCATCCACTGACCATGGCCTGACAGGGTATATGACAATATTAGGCCAGCTGGCCATGCTGGAAACTGTGTACATTATGTACAGAGTGTTATGTCAGCTGGTAGATAGGCAAGTGTTTGGCAGTCATATTCTGGGAACATAAGGGAGACATGCACTGCAATGACATCAGTCACCAGTGGAGTGTGCCATCCTCCATTATTTGTGTACCCCTTCTACCTATTCCCTCTCTGCAGTCACAATCACTGTCAGTGACCTCTGACTGAGTACATTAGAATGTGATTGCATATCAGGAGCTGTCACAAAATCCCACAGTTATCCAGGATGGCTTAAGACACAGTCAGTTGTTGTCTGGGCCACTGACAAACATTAAATGCCAATGACTGCACAGTACTATCCTGTGGGAAGTCATCCACCCCTGCAAAATACTGTAGTGTCCACACACCACACACAGTTGAGCCATTACACATGGTGTTATGGACACAGAGAGTAATGTAGTCTTTGACTTTCACTGGTAGGAAAGATGTGGGATACATTTACTGTTGTACAACCTATACAGACATGTTTGGAATGTAAATCCTAGACTGTCACTGCTATACTGACTGTGACAGTGATCACACCTATCACTGTGTGTAATAGCACACTTGCCATGTCACTACACAGGTATGTTATACAACTGTAGCAGCCACACAGGTTCCATGGTACACCAATACATAGTGTAGATAATGTGTCCTATGGAGTCCGTGTTATGACCATACATGTGTAGTTTGTCTCCTAAATGCTTTGAAGGGGTTGTCTATGGCTCCATACAGGAAGGTGTCAGATCACACTGTGTACCTCCTGCATATCTGTGACAGGACTAACACATGTCTCACCTGTTCTACACACCCACAACAGCACTGTGCTATACATAGTACATGCTGGAGAGACAGGTATGTAAAACATACAGTACACTCTACATGAAACAGGCCCCACATGTGTGAAGCACACATCTGCTGTGACACACATCACATGCAAATTACACAATGGGATGCAGAACACAACAGTCTTTACTGGTGTCAGGCAACTATCTGTACTGGACACAGGATATTTGTAGATGGGTCATCTCCATCACCACAGCCTGTAGAAGTGTGAGTTCCCAAAACTCTGGTGACACTTACCAGGGGTATTAGACATTTTTACAGATTAGGGATGCATGAGTACTCTGAATGCTGCCATTGTCCTTGTTAGCCTGTTGTACACATATGAACCTATGAAGCCATGCACTTACAGTGCTGCACCTTGCTGAAGACATATTTCTGCTGTGCTGAGATGCCATCCTATGCTACTTTATTGCATCCTATGCTACTTTATTTGTTATCCCAACAGACTCTTGGAACATAAACATAAACAGGTCAGTGGCACACCTGTCATTATGTAGCTAAACAGCCATTACAACATCATACAACATAAGGTAAATACAAGTATGTGGCATACTCATGACAAATGCCAGCATATAGTATCTGTTGGTAACCACTACAAGTGGCATGGCAATACACCA
Source organism: Protopterus annectens (assembly GCF_019279795.1). Classification (NCBI taxonomy): domain Eukaryota; kingdom Metazoa; phylum Chordata; order Ceratodontiformes; family Protopteridae; genus Protopterus; species Protopterus annectens. The sequence goes on from NC_056737.1 coordinate 1,440,034,889, forward strand.
CTGCATTACACAAGTACATGTTAAATAATATAGTCACCCTGTACATCAGACACATAGCTTCATTTCCCTGTATCAATGGTGAGGATGACAGGGATGTGGCACAGGTATCATCACTTGCACAGGGTGTTGTATGGTGGTGCAGGAGGCCTGGGTTGACCCGCATAGTTGACAGCATGTGTGTGAGTCAGGAAGGGAAGCAATTAAGATGGACCATGGAAAGGTGCTGTGTGTGTCTGTAAGTGACCTGCATTTGGCAGTGGTATGTGAGTGTGTGAGTGTATACAGTCAAGCTCAATGCTAGCCCTACACATGTGTATGCTGGACAGCTTTGGGCAGTACATGGTAGAGTTGGCAGTTCACTGTCTCTGGTCCCTAACACGGGAACTTGCTCTAACAGGAGTTGCACTAGCACCGCCATGCCCAAGGTCAGAAGCAGTGCTAGTACCTGATGGTGACTGGTGTTTGCTGGGACCATGTGCCCCACGGGAACACCCAGGACCATGAACTCATGGCATGCCATGTCACACATGCCCCTCTGTAGCACTGGATGTACTGCTATCATGGGATCGTGATTGTGCATGGCCACATGGACTCTCAGCAGATGGGGTTGCTGACCTACATCCACAAGTCTATGCTCAACTCCAACCATGTGTTCCAGCACAGACGATGTGCAGTCCAAGACGGATACTGTCTCTGCCCACCTACTGTCCCCTGCATCAGTGAACCACTCGCTGATGTCCCATTGTGGTGGAGGCAGTCATGGATGTCAGACTGTGCTGCATCCATAACCCTAAGCATACATCTGGTGTTTCATTCAGAACATGCCTGTGTCTCCATGAGGGCCCAAAATATGCACTGAGTGACCTATGATGTGACACCTCCAGCAGGTGATGTATGGACAGTGGGCCTCCTACAAGCACCCCTGTCAGTCTGGCTGTTTGGGACCTCACCAGTTCTCTGGCTATGGCCAGTATCAACACTCACTGGAGCCATAGCTGCCCCATTTTCCTGTTCAATGTCCCCACCCTCTGACTGTCCAATGTCTGTGGCCTCCGGGAACTGGATATGTATGGGTATACTGACTATGTGTGGTGACAATGAGGGCAGAAGTGGGATGTCAACCTCTGGGACAGATTCAGCCCCAAAACACCCCACCTGTGCCTCACTGTGGCCACTATCACCATCAGAGTCTGAGGAGACACTGACATCAGGTTGTGTAGCAGACAGACACCAATCCCCCTCCCCGGTCACCTTTGATAACAAAGAAAAGAGCAGTACATTAATACTTCCACTATTATGCTCTGCAATACTATGTTGTGATATATGTAAGGCTCTATACACTGTCATCGCTATGGCAGACCTGCTGAAAACCCAACCTCTTATAGTAGGACATGAGGACAATACTCTTTCCACTAACAGCTGTAGTTACTTGAAAATAACATCTCATTACACTGAAAACTCATCAGCAATAGTGAGTTAGACTGTTGACATTTGTGTAGACTCTGCACACTTGACACATAGGCCGCTCTGTAGTGTCCTGCCAGTGCCATTATATCTATCAGTGTGGTCACACCTACAAGGCATAGATATGACTCTCACATGTGTACAGTCAGAAATATGTGTGCATTTGGCAGTCATTACGACAGTACAGCAATGCAGGCAGCAAGCCTGGTATGGCAGTCTGGGGATTACACTGCTATAAACCTACATCTATAACAGAACAGTGTCATGCTTACCAGGAGCAGGACCATGGGCTTGGCCAATACCTGACAGACCTGTGAAAAGTTGAGGGAGAGGTAATGTCAGTACCACTGCATGTTGCAGCACAACAAGGTAATACATCCATATATCTAACATTTACAGTAGATATTGTGTTAACTGTTGTATTGGTCACATACTATGAGAGTAAATCTGAGGTTAAATCCTCCCACCAAAGAACAAGACTTGACACCCATATAAAAGTATGTACACTGTGAAACAGTGAATGCTACAGTATTACAACACTGATCAAATTAAGCTTACCTGCACACTTCTCTGCTGTAGTAACTGTGGAACCCACATTCACGATGTATGGTGGATGAATGTCTGTGATCTGTCGTGCATGCCTAGGTTTGCCAGGAATTCCTCAGTGGCCGACAGTGGTGGTTCCACTGCAAGCCATCCACTGGTGGCACCACAATCTCTGGTTATGTCTGCAGATCTTCTTTGTACAGCATTGATCATATCCATTGTGCGGTGTCGACCCTGCTCATATGTCCTGCCCTGATGACCCTTCTCTTTCACCTCATGGATAATGTTAGCCCACAATGCAGCCCACTGTTCCGTTTCACCTCCCCCCTGGACAGTAGGATGTCGTAATGTTTCTGCAGTCCATCAAGTATAATTTCATTCTTTGCATCAGAGAAAGGTGAATGGCATCTAGGGTACATGATTCTTGAAAGACAACAAAATGGGAACACATTACAGGATCACATACATGAAGTACATTAAGTAGAGATACAGCAAGGGCAAACTGGCTAGCACTATCTACTGCTTGCTCACACATGTCATACTCCACAGTGTACAAACATACTAAGTGTGTGGATACTACTGGGATAGTAGCAATAGTCAGATATTCATGTGTGTGCCATAACAGATAGTGCTGTATGACCATACACCCAACACTGGAGTCTAATGTAGTGTGTCCCCTACAGGCAACTCCCCGATAATATGTCAAAAGAATAGTGCCAAACAAATAGCAGTGTGCTATTCCAGCCATTACAAAGGGACAGTTGAGCAGAACCATTGTGCCACAATGACAATAAACAATGCACCCTTGATGTAGTGTACATGTTGGAGCTTTTCTCCCCGGGCCTCCGCTGAAAAAGGGCTCTTCAGCTCAGTCGGACAATCCCATTCAACAAATGTAACATAAATAAATAATAAATAAATATTCGCACATCTGCATCCTGTTGTACTCAAAAAAGGTTACATACCTGATGGAGTGCAGTACCCTTCTTTTGATATGTAGTGTTAGTGAAGTTTTCACATATGTGTGTTCTGTGTGAGGAAAGTCTCATACAGTATGGTTCCCAACAGCCAGCTGCTTGCCTTTTTAAAATGCTTCTCATTAGCAGGTGATTGCCTGTTAACCAATCGGTGGGTTTGAAATGCTAATTGCAGCCAATACAGCTGTTGCACTATCATCAGCCAATAACATGTAACCACTGTACAATATATAAGGCCTTCATGTAGATTAGAGCCCCGTTCTGATATGCTGTGCTGGACATTAGTGGGATGGAGAGAATATATTGTCACAGAGGCTAGGTCTGTAGCAGAAACTTTTACACAGAGATGTGTGTGCTACAGGCTGCAGCTGCTGCTGCAGGTAATAGACATAGGCAGAGACTGTGAACACTTCGGAGGACAACAAGTTGTAAGAGTAACTGTGGGAGCTGTGACAGCCTTGTTGTAGAGGCAGAGCTAGAGTGACGCTACCCTTTCCACTCCATTTAATCATATGCTTAAGGTAAGTAAGTCAGGCAACAGTATCCCTATAAGAGTACTAGACAACATGTTTGGTGTGTCCTTGAGCAAGATTGGGCATAAATTTAAGAATATGTCCACCATTTAGGCAACTGCCATGCCATGTGTCACAGTCTGGTAGTAATTTTCAGCATTTATGAGGGCAGGCCTTGTAACAAGCAGGATCTTCACATGTGTATGTTAGCTGTGCAGCTGTGATAATCTTCACTGTGACTTTGGAAGGATTTTGTGGTGCACACTGATATTAGTGAACCTCATCTGCAGTACCTGCATTTACATTCTCTATGAATGCATATTAATGCATGATCTAACACTTTATGCACATATAGTTTTGCTAAAAGGATATATGAAGTGTGTTCCTACCTGCATGCCTGTGACTTCCATCAGTGAAAAGCTTAGATGTCATTTGAAATGCATTACGTGGATTAAGAGTGCATGACTCATTCATTAATTTCTGCCTTTACAATACTGTAAATTCACTTCTACACACCACTGGATTTGAACCCACAACTGTATGTAGCAAAATGTACTGTTTGCAAGGCATTTACCAGATTGGCTACTGAGTCAGTGCTACAGCAGGTATATTTTCAAGGTATAGGTGCACACATACAGGCTGTGACAAATATTTTCTACATCCATCAGTATGTGCATGGCTTTATATGAATGTATTTCTGTACCAGGGTCCCAGTTGAACATGTTTTTCCCATTAATACCTTAGCAGGCATCTTTCTACATGTTGCTGATGTATGGCACATTTACCTACTATCACAGGCCTCACTTACATCCATTATCATGTCTTTGGCTTTCTAGTGGGGTACTATTGCATCAGAGTTCAAGGTACACTCCCATTTTTTCCATTACTTGTAATCAAGTTTGCGCAGTGCAGCATGGCGCCCAGCTCTGCTGAAACATACTTAATGACTGTAACTGGCAATTACTATGTTTTGTTTAAACCACTTGTTTTAATTAAGAGTTGTGTGGTGTGGCAGGTTAATGCAGTGATCCTCAGGTGTGATGGTCTTAGGTTTGAATCATGGGACAAGTGTTTATTTTGGAGGTTTGTATTACAATTTTAAAAACACATATAGTCAATATAACTCTATTTAAATGAGGATAGCAAAGCTGTGTGACCTGTTGTGTTGCACAGCACCACCCTAAAAATATAAAGAAAACAAAAATGTGGAGGTAGGAAATTGGTGAAATGAGATGAAAGCAGGGAGAAAAAACAAAATGAAAGGCAGGCGGGTATGTGCAGGAAGGGTGCAGGAAAGAACCATAGCTATCCATTTCTTGTACAGCAACAACTGTGTACTTTGACAGAATTAGTACATCACTTTGAACTCTCACCCCAAGATAGAGGTGTGAGGACAAGATAATTGCATTGTCAAGCCAATTGGACCATATTACATGTGTCCATTGGATACATGTATGAAATAGAAAGCTATGTATGGGACAATATATATTTTTATTTGGGACAGGTGCACATTTTTTATAAGGTGAGAGTGGAATGTTGGGGAAGGGACATAGGTACATGTGGGGGAGGTAACTTGAGGTGAGGATGCATTTGCAGACAGACAAGACTGCAGAAGGGCAGTGTGTGAAACATGAGGGGGGTGAACACCTTAGACAGGGAGGGTTTTGTGGACTCCAAGTCCCATATGCCTACATGAGGCAGCAGTGTGACTCATATCCAAACCCATGGGACTGTCGGCACTGATCCTTCACTGGCCAGGGGGTAGCAGTTCTGGAGGCTGGGCACTGGGGTGAGGCTGCCCCACCAGGTTGGCCAGCATGGCCTCAATCTGCCGTAGGTGGGGGTCACACCCACGGTAAACTACCGACACACTAAGACCAGCAGCTCAGCCAGGGTGACAACTACCCCTCCACCACCACTCCCAGAGGGAGGCCCATCCCCATCCCGTGGGGTGGTACTACCCGATGCCACAGATAGTACAGGGGCAGCAGAAAGGGCACCACCAGCCTGGATCCCAGATGTGCTGGGACCTGGTGCCACAGCTGGTTGAGGCAAGGTAGGCAGATCAGATGGAACCGGCCTACCTTGATGTGCTATGGTAAATGAGGTATAGCAATAAGTTAAGGTTAGTAATAACCAGACCATTGTTAGTATCAACAGAATGTAACATAATTTTATTTAATCCAAATACATATTAATGTATATTATTGTAACACAACATTAAATAACATAACATTCAGTATGTTAACAGCATGCCAGTAAGAATTAAAGCATGAGGCCAACAAAACAGTTTAACAAAATATGTTAATATTGAATCATAATAAAACATAACAATAATAAACCACATTTTTCCAACATATAGCTAGTTTAACAAAATATGTTAATATTAAATCATAATAATAAATATCAATAATAAATAAATGAAGATAAGTGGTAGGCATTTAGAGAAAAACATTTCATTAGTGACATTGCAGATTATATTCCTGAAAACGCTGATAATAAATAATGTACAGGTGTGCAGTGTCAGTTTTGAGTACAGTAACTACAATTCTCCTACAGCTGAAGTAGCACGTACATACCTCTCAAGTTCTTAGCATGGATCAGTATGGGCCAAGCAGTAACAAATGCAGGTACATAACTACACAAAACAGTTTCACATAATGGGGACTTATATAACTACCAAGGTGTTCTGTAAGTGGATTTGGTAATACATTGCATTCCAGGTAGTCATTTTTCTGGTAATCCTGTGACAAATGGATTAGGCAGTTTTTATTACATTACTAGACATTGTGACACTTGAGAGGCATGTTTGTGTACAGTACATAAACTAGATAGCCATCATGCCTTAGCTGGCAGGCATGGCAATAGCACCTAATAGCTGTAACTACAGGAGACATCTGCAAATGCTGTAATAATCTACAGAAGCAACTTACTGCAGACATCCAAGGAATACATCCGTACTGGACATAGACAGATTTATTTAGGAATCAACACTTCTGATTAATACTTTATTGATATTGCTGATAAGTGTCTGTGAAATCTAAACAGAATATCTGCTCAGAACATGGGCTGCCTCACCCATATACCTTTTGTCCCTAACGTGGGAGAAAATGAGAGCATGTGACTGATAATGGCCCGAAGACAACCTTGTACCATATTATGAGTTGAACAATACATGTTACAGGACATTTGTTTTGCATTCTAGAACTATTACAGTGTTATAGCTGACGACAGTGACAGTAGAGCACACATGCATGGAATACAACTGTACTGCATATATTACAATATATTTATTTAGGAATCAACAGTGCTGGTTAACACTTTATTTGTATTGCTGATAAATTTCTGTGATGTCTAAACAATATCTGCCCATAGAGTGGGGTATCTCACGCATATACCTTTATTAATAGAAGTAGGAGGAACAGAGAGCATTATGTGACTGATATTGGCCTGGAGACAGCCTTGCCCCATACTATGAGTTAAGCAATAATACAGGTCGTTAGTTTTGCATTCTGCAGCTATTACAGTGTTACACTTGACTGCAGCAACCTCATCATAAAAAAGCAATGCATGCAGCTCTACTGCAATGATTACGACAACACAACCCAGCTGTACACCATTTTGCTTACTGTTATTGGTATTGTTTATTGCAATACAGTTATTTTTCATTTATTGCACTACAGTTCCAATTTCCCATTTATTGCACTGCAGTTTTTACTGTGTATGCTTTATTGCAGTAAATGCTTTACTCTTTCTTGCTTATTGCACTATAGTTAGCATAACAAATCCGCACTTACCACACTCACGGTGCAACCTGGCCAGGCACCTGGCATGGAACTCTACATTGTGAGCCCTCTCAGCAGCAGCTATTGAGAGAGAAACACACCATTATGCATACCAGTTTTGCAGACGTTCAGCTTGAATATTGGTAAAATAGTGGAAAACATACTTAAATGTTTGTGTGGCATTCCCAGCTCTGGCTTCATGGACCCAGGTGCCCAAGGTTCCCCTCTTTCTCCTCTACAGCTCACCATAATGATGGTGACACTAATGACCTGTGCAGGGGATACCAGTAACACTGTTGGGTTCCCTGTCCAACTGATCCCAGGCCTCCATCTTACATTCTGAGACCTGGAACTGCCTTGCATCAGCCTGGGTTCATGGTTCTTTACCAGGAGCCCAGCAAAGTCCCTGGACTCCTGAACACCCCATCTCTGTGCCCGAAAGTGTGCAACTTCAACAACACCGCCTGCCATATCAATAGTTGATTAGTCTCCAAAGAATGGTGCAGAATCCCTACATATTGCACTTAATATAGGCTATTTTCTAGCCCTTACACTTCACTGAACAACTTTCAGAAAATCGCCAGATTGCGTAGCAGTGCGTAAACCAGCTAAACAGAACAAAAACTTGCACAACCATGTTTTAGCAAAGCTTAGCACTGAGCAAACTGTAGTAGATGTTAGCATGTTTAAACAGTGCTTAGCACCACACAGCAATGCCATATTTAACATATTTTTTTATTAAATTAAGCAAAAGTAGTAAATTAATTTACAGACATGTTATGACTGCTATGGACTTGTACCCAGGACGTATTACACATTAGGCCATACTTCTACCCATTTAGCTACTTGGGTAGTACAAAAGCTAGTATGCCTTCAAATATACTACTAGTCTACCTTTTAGCTTTGCTGAGCACCATGCCACATCAGCCAAACAGGCTTAAACAGACTTAGAACTAAATAATTAAATACATCCAGTTTCTGTTTTTAGATGTCTGGCAGGTGTCAGCTATGTATGTATAAGCACTGCTTGGCTCTGCTGCTCTCCACACCATGCAAATGGCAATTAAATAAAATAAAAAGAATAAGAATAAATAAAACAATTTTAACATGATAATTAATTAAATCTGATTTCTATTTTTACATGTGTAGCAGCTGTCAGCTATCTGTATGTGAGCACAGCCTGGCACTGCTGTGCTCTGTGCCATGCCACACAAACATACACAGAGGGAAAATAAATTCATAATATTGAAATATTACACATTTACAACAGTTCACAGCATTTCACAACAGTAGCGGGGAGCATTACAGGGAGCCTTACCCATTACCTAGTATGTGACCAGGCATCGACAACCACAGGTTGCTTCTACACTTTTCCATACACGGATTCAACATCCTTCTTCCTGTGATGTCGCTCATCGGCGTGCCATCAGTAATATGCATGGCATGCTGTCGAGGGAGGAACCATGGCCATGTACACGGATACATTCCATGTAGGCTCTGCTCTATGCCTACATGGATTTTATTAAATCCTGGAGAATTAATTTTCAGCTATATTGATGAAAGAGGAAAGAACAGCACACAGCCATAGCTCAGTAAGCCCATCATGTTTAAATTTGATTGTAAAGTCCTCTCAACTCTTGAAAAATATCATTACATGAATACATTGCTGCAATTTTTTTTTTTTTTTTTTTTTGCAAGTGTGAGGAAAATGTTATTGATAGGTATAGGTTTTCTGACAATGTTCATATACCAAGCAGGTGTCACTGCACTTTTGGCATCTACAGCACATATTCCAAGAAGGGTAAGGCTACTATCTCCCTCACATTTGTCCAAGGGACCAAAAGACAAATGACGATGCCTGCACTTATCATCCGCGATGTTGTTACTGGATATAACTAAGAAGATGTATTAGGTGTGATGTCATCAAATTGTGATAACTAAGGCTACCAGCCTACTACTTAAATCAGATCAAAAGACATTGTTAAGAAGATGTTTTTTAAGAGTGAGTATAACAATTTTGCAGTTAATGGTCTCCAAAGCCATTGCATCCTAGGAAGTGGACCTTATATTAAAAGGTATATGGTGTCAGCTTTGTACTTGTAGCTGATACATCCGTATCCTGCTTGTGAAGACTGACTATTGCTATGACAAATTGATTGTGTCCTTCCTGAGTTGAGCATAATGTCGCCACACTGAATGAGACAGAGGGATAACAGCACTGTGTCACCTCCAAACATCAATTGTTTAAGCATTTCCTTTGTGCTCCATGAAGAAACTGCACTATAAAAACCACCAAAGGTAGAATCCAAAGTCTAATTCCCCATCACATATCTTTTATATTCTGTTACTTCCCATTAGTTAATATAGCCCTTGGATATTGATAACATTATTGTTTAGTGAGGAAAAAGGGTCTGCCACTTGGATAAAAACTGCCCGATCATGTGTACCAGAAATGTTCCAAAAACACAAGATTCTAAATGAGACAACTAACAGAGTCTAAAGTTCTGAGTTAAATGTCATGTATACTAGAAATATTCCAAAAACACAAGACTCCAAATGAGACTCAACTAACAGAGTCTAAAGTTCTGAGTTAAATGTCATGTATACTAGAAATATTCCAAAAACACAAGACTCCAAATGAGACTCAACTAACAGAGTCTAAAGTTCTGAGTTAAATGTCATGTATACTAGAAATATTCCAAAAACACAAGACTCCAAATGAGACTCAACCAACAGAGTCTAAAGTTCTGAGTTAAATGTGCCAAGAAGAAGCTTATCCATCTATAACTCCTTTTTCACCATTTTTAGTCATGAGTTGAAGTGTCACTTCTACAATTATCATAATTTAGACCCAGTGTTGCCACCACTGAGTGAATAGACCTGCAGCAGTTTTTCCTTGCATGCCACACACATTCACACCTACAGCCAGTACAGAGTGTACAATCTGCCTACTTCATGTCAGCAGAATGTGCGAGAAACTTTCGATCAATGAATGGGAAACAGAAAATGTACCCCCAGGACTGCCCCCTGTACTATTAATAGACAGAGACAGCTCCTAAATGCTTTATCCCATGCATGGGTCCTCTCAAATTATCTGTAGTATGATTCCAGTTATTCTCAATCAAGGTAATATATAATTATCAACCATGGGATAGGTAAGGCCAATGTATAACCAAATGGGATAGGTTATTTTAAGCAAAATGGGTGAATTTGGCTTGGTTTAAAATGATGTGCGACAGTAGCTAATCTAGTACTTACACCCAGAGAAAAAACACTTGAACACATGGAAGATATGCAGACTCCACAAAGGAGGCATCCCAGCCAAGAACTGAACCAGAGAACCTCTTACTGTGAGGTGACAAAGCTGATGTTGTGGCACTCTTTCATCCATGAAGTGATGCTTCATATATGTTCTCCTCTTTAACACCCCTAACTGCCAAACAGATCTTCCCTAATTATAAATCTAGGTACAGACATGAAGTGAACTAACAAGGATTACATTTGTTTAAGTTTGAAGTACATACTGAAAGTTTACCAGATTATGTAACTCATCACCACAACACTGCCCCTATAGTATCTACTAAGACGTTTTAACCTTGAGTAATCTCTGAAATAGTAAAGGATTTTAGGTGTTTTGAATCTATAAAAAGATTACACGATAAACATAGTAATGATGTAGATTTGTAAATCAGTTTTTTATTTTTTTGTTTTTCCTAAGCCCCAATACAGGGCTTTTGGGCCCTAGATTAAAAAACAGTTAGTAAATAAATCTAATGATGTATTATTGATGGGATTGTATGACTTTATCTAGTTTTCGGAAACTCGAAATTCATATGGTCGACCATATGAGATTGGTTTCTGAAAACGCAAAATAAAAGAAAAACAAACAAATCTGCTTTTGCACCTCCCATGTGAGGGCCTGTGCCTCCCACACCCCCTGCAAAAGATATACACCAACTCTGAGATCACATTACAGCAGAGAAAAGGGTAAATTCCTCAATCCCCACTGTACAGCAATCTACATACAATTGCTTCAAAGGGGAATTTACCCTTTTCCCTACTGTAGTGTGACCTTAAAGTTTGTATGTATAATTTGCCAGGGTGTGGAGGGCACAGGAGGCTTGCCCCCCTGCAAAATTATAGATTTTTTTTTTATTGTTTTGTTACAAGTTTTTGGAAACTCGGTCATATGGTCTCGACCATATAAATTTCGAGTTTCCAAAAACTCAATGAAGTCATATAAAAACCCATTGTTGACACTCAAAATCTAATATTCAAGTAATTTCATCCCTGTGGACTAAGATAAATCCTTTCAAATATTTCACCTCATATAACTGTTATCGGTACTGACTGGCTCAGTCAAATAATGAGACAGCCATGGTCTAAAACTCATTGCAAGAAATGAATAACCCTTGGAGACTGCCTTATTGATAACACATCCCTAATAGAAGACCAAATATTCAGGGATTTTGGGATATGTACAGACAGTAAAGTGGCCTCCAACTATCATATGACTATGGTAGTAATGAAATTGTTCTGTGTTGAGCAACTTATATATAGGGGTGGATAGCATCTAGATCCAAGAAAGTCATCATTCCACTATATTAAGCCGTCATCAAAGGAATCATTGAGTAGAACGCCCCAATCAGTATTTACCTGACCAGGCACATACAGCGACTGGAACGTCCACAGAGGTTCCATCAAAAAGGGTACAGTACATTAACAACATATCCTGCTCTGACCATGTCAGAGTCCTGTCCCTGTACTTGTTCCCCTTGAGGAGCAATCTATACTTAGCATACAAGTCATCCTTGCATCCCGCTCTGATGGACCTTCTGCATATTCACAAAACAAACAACATCAGAATTACCATATTTTGGGACTTAAGCCTTGCTTGTGACTTAAATAGGACATGTTATAGGGCCATTTTTGTGTCTAACAGACTACTCCCTCTCTGGAATGGATTTTCCATCTGTGTGAAGCAGAGTTCTTCCTTAACCCAATTCAAGTGGAACTTAGACCAGTGGATGGGGAATCAGAAGTTCACCGCTAGTTTGGCACTTATGTTTTTAATGGACACAGGCTGGTAAATGCTTGAATACCCAAGCTCTAGCCTACATATACCCTTGGAAATAATCCTAATGCTCTTAAACTTGACAGGTACATATGGGATGCATGGTTAGGCATAAAAAGGACCCTGTGGCCATTAGCCTGGTATGCAGTTATGAACCTGTGAACATATAAAGTAAATAACTTTAAATATGAATACTTCATTTTCTTTATATTGAAATGCTGCTCACTTCCTGAACATGACGTTGCTGCCAATGCATTTTGTATTTGTTCACATTGTGTTTGTGTGTTCTTCTAAGTAAGGGGGCAAATACACAGGCAGTAGAGAGAAGCTTGCACCACTCTCAAAAAATACTTTTATTTTGTTGTTCTGATGTGTCAGTTTGTTTGTTTTGCTGTGTGGCTTCACTTAATTAAGACTTAAGCTGCATTTAATTGTTGCATAGTTATTGGGCAATTCTTCTGGCAAGCTGTCTATAGACACTCTGGATGTCCTAAAAAGGTATCTGAAGTAATAAATGAATAGAAAGTTAAACAAAACATGTCGTTTCAGAGCATGCATTATAGCCCTGTTCAGTAATATCTATTTAGTAAGCTTACCATTTAATTATTTTTAACTAAGGGAATAGGAGGGCTGCATTCATGTACATATTTTCTGAAAATGAGTTGGAATGTTATAACATGGTACAATAAAATACTGGGTCAATTGCACATCACCTAAAACCCATTTGACTGACTTTCATTTCACTGAGACCAAATCACCTAATTTTCAAATTACCGAAAACTCATTAACTGAATCTCATTTCACTGAATGTTAAGACATAGACATGATGTGGGTTTCCCTTCACCTGTGACTTGCGTGTGATAAAAAGAATTACTGTAACTTACAGTGCTGACTGTCAGAATACCAATAGTCATGTAGAAAGTAGTGTTTCTAAATGTGGGTATGTCTCTTTACATTTTTATGGAAAGTATCTTAAGTAATATGGTGGATGTTTTGTGTGTTCCCAGCAATAGTGGCACTGTGTAGAGTACTGTAAGTCAAGTAAAAGGTATATGCCCTTTTCCTCACTGTAGTGCAATCCTGGACTTAGTATATATAGCTAGGGGTGGGGTGGGGGACACAGCCTCCCACAATGGGGGGTGTGGGGGGGTGTAGCCCCCCACCTAGTTTGATTTTATATTGTCCGGTTTCTGTTAATAGGGTAAGTAAGTAGTTTTTAAGTTCTGAGTAGAATTAGCCATTGGTGTAAGTGTGCATGTCTATGGTGTAAAATCTAGTATTTTGAAATTCAGCATTGTAAGCTTTCGGTGAAATGAGATTCAGTCAAATTAGTTTTCGATAATTTGAAAATTAGGTGATTTGGTCTCGGTCAAATGAAATTCTGTCAAATGAGTTTTAGGTGAAGTGAAGTACACCCAAAATACTATATTATAAAAGAAATAATATCCCAGTAAACACACACACACACACACACACACACATACACACACACACACACACACGTAATAAGATCTTACATAATGTAATACATTCCACAGTGCTGAGTTTAGATTGAGCTGAGCAACACAGATCGAGCAATTATACTCCAAGTTTCCCCATAACCATGTTCTACCACATACAAGCAACGGACTGGAATAGTTTAAAATGCCTTCAATTTCTAGTTTTTGTAGCTTACACTCCTGTTAGATGTCAGATTAAATGTTTTTTGTATAGCTGCATTAATCCAATCTATTGGGCACAGGCAGAGCTAGGAAGTTGTTTTACAAGGTTGCACGTACATATCATTAGCATGTTTTTCTTTCAGTTATCTTTAGAAGATAGCATTTGTATGATATACAAATATGTACTTCTTAAGAAAATATTCATATTATGGAAGACAGTGAGTGCAGTTACTGTATAAAATTGTGTATCTGCTACAGTATGCTGGTAAGGAAGAAAACTGCAAGCAGAGCAGAATGAACAGAAAGGCTGGCTGGTTGTCAAAGTTCAAAATCTCAAAGACCTGTTATGTAGCAGATGGTTCTACTGAGGATCTAATTAATTCTGTATACCACTTCAATGTTGCTTCTCTACTGCAAACTAGAGCATCCATAAAAAAAGCTATTAAATTGTTTCTGACATTTTTATATGTATACTTTTAGATGTGCTTACTGGGTTCACTTCTTCAGTTGCACTTTTGTGAATGCTCCATTATTAATGTCTAGTGTATTTGAGAAATCTGCAGCATGTATGATTAGTAAAAAATAAGTCAATCTGCCTTTTTAAGTAATAACAGCAATATGAATTTATCTCCCACTCTATACCAGCATGTAAACAGCTGTACCTGTAGGAACCAGCATAGGGCAGGCCAAACACTGCTCTACTCTGAAAGAACAATCACAGGGTAGGACTCAGACATCCGTACCGTTTAGGAACAAACATAGGGCAGGCCTCAGAAACAAACCTCTATGGTAGAACCAAAATATTATCAAGCTTTACAGTAAAGGGAAGAGAATTTCGACCAATATAAGAAGAGTAATTTCCAGAATGATAGATCCCTCACCAGTGAAATAAATAAACAACCTGGGAATTTAATAAAATCCACCAAAGCCAAGGTTGAGGTGAAAATAGCTAAAGCCAAAGACAGTCACAAAGCTTCGTGTTCGTAATCTCAGCAGCTTAATGTAACAATTTGCTGAGCTGACTTTGAATGATGTTACCTGTACTGAGGCTGACGATATCAGTAACCTACTGGCCAATAAATTCAGTTCAAACTTTACCCCTCTCCCCTCTCTATCTATACCACAAGATACACTTGAAACCAAATCTCCTAGTCTTGAAAGCGCTATTAAAAGCTAACAATACTGAATTGATGAGTCCTGACAATATCCTTGGATGCATCTTAAATGTATTGAAGTACAATTTAGCCACTCCCCATACAATACTGTTCGATTTCAGCCTCCATATAGGTTTTCTACCAGCCAAATGGAGAATAGCTGCAGTCATTTGCCTACATAAGGGACCCAGGTAATGGCAGACACATAGGTCTGAACAGTCGTATATGCAAAGTCATGGAAAAACTTTTCATAAAACTAATCAATAAGGGCATAGTGAGCTTCCAAAAACTGGAACCATCTCAGTTTGGATTCATCACAGACAGGTCATTCTTAATCATCTTGGTGGACTTCTTTGAAAAGGTCATCAAATAATGGATGAAGCTAAAACACTACATACCACATATGGCCAAGGCTTTTGACACATTCTCCCAATCATCATCATCAGCTCACTTTTCTCCATGTTTCTACTTGGGGTTGAGACATTATGTTAACTCTCACCATCTCTCTCAATATAATGCCACAATCCTGCCTTCTTTGACACTCATGGATGACTGTCACAGATCTTCTTTCATACAATCCATCCACCTCTTTGTTGGATGACCTAGTTTCCTCTTGCCTTCTTCCTGTCTGTCCCAAATCCTCTTCACCAGATTGTCTTCTGGTTTTCTGCACATGTGTCTGAACCACCATAACCTGTTCTCTGATCTTTTCTGCAATTGCAGCTACACGGGCTTCTGGTTTTATGCCCTCATTTCTTCATCTATCCCACAGTGTGCATCCTAACGACATTCTCAGGCACTTCATTTCTATCACCTCTAGCTTCCTCATCGGCTCTGCCTTTACAGCCCAGGTATCTGTACCATACAGTAGTACCTGTCACAACACTATCTTGTACACCTTATTTTTCCACTTCTTTGGCATTCTTCTGTCATAGAGTATACCTCAGACTCTATGCCAGTTGGCTGCAGCCCCACTGATTCTAGCTTTGACTTCTTCATTCAGACTTTCATTTTCCTTAACACCCCTCCCAGATATTTGAAGCCATTTATCTGTTCCATTATCTTCCCTTCTATCTCAGTTCTCAGTTTCTTCTAATTTACACAATTTTCTGTTATTAGCACTGTCTTATCTGTGCTTAGTTTCATCTCATGTGCCTTCAGTTTTGAATTCCATTCCTGTACCTTTGCTGAAGTGATTGCTCAGTGTCTGCCTGTAATGCAACATGGTCTACATATAGCTCATTCTTACCCCCACTAGAGGTAGGTCGCAACATCCTGGACCTGGTCATTACTAACATGGACGACTGCTGCTCTACACCAATAGTCAACTCCTCCCTGGTTACATCCGATCACAAACTAATCACTTTGGAAATCCACATCCCTCTTACCCCCGCACCCCCACAAGGGTAACCACCATGAAAAACATTGCCAAAGCTAACTCTGGGATCCTTAAAACAGAGGTAGCTAACTTCATGGCACACATGCAAATGGAGAATAGCTGCATGACCACTGAATCATGCACCAATGCACTGTACAAACACGTACACAAATGCATGGATCTCACCATACCCAATAGAACTAAGACACTCTCCTCCTAAAAAAGGAAGCCAATCTGGTGGTCCCCTGCCATAAACAAACTCTACAAAAGAAGGAGGAAACTGATGCGGAATAAGGTGAAGTCCCAAGACTGGAAAAACTCCTTTATCAGCCTCAACAAAAATTGATATCCCTCATCAAATCCTCTAAAGCTAGCTATGAAAACAGAATTGCAGCAGATAGTAAAGACAACCACAAGGCCTTCTCAAGTTATGTAAAGTATCTCCATGGCAATACCCTGATTTGCTCTGAGCAGCTGTACAATGGTACCTCCTATACCAAGCCAATAAATATTGCCAATATACTGGATGACAGATTCAGTGCCGACTTTACCCCTCTCCCCCCCAAAGGACCAATCAAAATACCAGTAGATTGCCAGGCACCCAGTATTACTGCTGCACAGGTTAAAACAGCACTGACCAAGGCCAAAAATACAGCTTCTATGGGACATGACAATATCTCTGGCTGTGTTCAACATGAACTACAGAGTGAACTGGCACCTCACCTGTGTGCCCTGTTCAATTACAGCCTCACTTCAGGCTTTGTCCCTACTGAATAGTGCACTGCTACAGTCATCCTTCTCCACAAAGGAGGAGCAACTACAGACCCTGGGAATTATTGCCCCATTAGACTGATGAGTCTGATATGCAAAGCTATGGAACGCATCATCATGGACCTAATAAACAAGGATAGAGGGAATTTCCAAACATTGGATCCCACACAAGGGTAGATCATGCCTGCTAAACTTGGTCAACTTCTTTGAGTCAGTCACCAGAGCTGTGGATGAAGGCAAGGTGGTTCATACAGCCTACCTTGATCTGGCCAAGGCCTTTGATACCATTCTCCACCCAGGAATAATAGAAAAACACACTAAGCTAGGCATCAACTTCTATATCACTAGATGGGTTGCAAACTGGCTCACAGATAGAACCCACAGTATGAAAATAGCTGACTTCAAGTCAGACTGCCGACTAGTCAAGAGTGGAGTCCCACAGGGTTTGGTCCTGGGTCCTCTCCTGTTTGGCATCTACTTCTCTGAAGTCCAGGCCAACAGAAAGGGACTTTGGCTGACAAAGTTTGCAGATGATTGGAAGTTGGGAGTTGTTATTAACTCCCCAAGTGATGTTGACATCCTACTGAATGGCCTCACTAAGACTAACGACTGGTGTCAGAACCATGGCATTAAACTCAATGCCAAAAAATGTGTCATCATCCCGTTTGGGAAAAACCTGGTTCCCCTGAATTACCACATCAATGGTAGTCCATTGAACACAGAAGCCGTTATAAGAGATCTTGGAACACAGGTTGACAGCAACCTCTCTTTTGATCACTACATTGCCACTGTGGTCAAAAAGTCTTTCTACATGGCACATCTCATTACTAAGGGTTTTGCATCCAGAAAGAAAGAGGTCATTGTCTCCCTCTACTCTTCCCTCATTACACCAGTCATTTAGTACAATGCCCCATTTGGCATGTTCCTCACTAGACACCTGCAACAACTGGAGAGGCGGCAAAAGTACCTCACAAAGAGGATCCTAGGCCTTAAACACTTGTCCTATATGGACAGACTCAAACACCTACAACTATCCTCTGTCTCATATCACCTACTTAGAGGCGATCTCTGCTTGACTTACAAAGCCATGTCTGACCTAGTTCTGTTAAAAATGCTACATCTAAAGAAATCCCAATCCCTCCACTCCACATGCTCCAGAGACTTCAACCTCATTACCACAATCAACAGAACATACTGGAGGGTCAGGTTCATAACCTAGAGACTGCCCATGCTATGGAATAGACTTCTCATACATGTCAAGCAGAGCACCTTGCTGACCCTCTTCAAGAGAAATCTCGATGATTGGATGGGAAGTAGAAAATTCACCCCGGGGATAACTCCAGTGTATCTTCTCAAGAGAGGCACTGGGAACTAAGGTCAGATGGCATGATGCCAAGGTAGTCCTATGGCTAGATTGTAAAGGCCCTAGGCTACCATTAGCCTAGTACACACCTATGAACCTATGATCTGCTCCCTCTGACCTGTTTGCTAATGTAGTACATCACCAGTATGAACAGCAGTGGGCTCAGAGCTGAATCCTGCTGCACACCCAGTCCCACTGGGAACCCCCCCCCCCCCGTGAGGCCAAACACTTCATATTTGAGCCATTGGGTCTTTGTACATAGTCTGCACTAATTCTACTTATGTCTCTGGGACTTCTAACCACCACTGTACTGCCAAAATTAGCTTTCTTGAGACATTGCCATATGGTTTCTCCAAGTCTAGTAATGGCCAGTTGGATTCTTTCCACTTCTCTAGCTTCTTTTCAACAACCTGTGTCACTGCAAACATTGGGTCATTTGTGCTGATCCTGATCTGAATCTGAACTGCTCATCTTCCATCTTACATTCTACTACTATGAGTATCCATTTATCAATCACCATCTCCAGAACATTCATACAATGTTACTGCCCACAGTTGTGGATATCCCCTTTGTTTTTGTACACTGGCATAAGTATGCTTATTCTCTAGTCATCTGGGATACACCTTTATGTCCACACTGCTATGGGTACCCTCAGGAGTCATTTCTTCCCTACCTCATCCAGCATCTTTACCATCTCTGCTGTGACCTCATATGAGCCTGCTGGTTTCCCTGACTTCATTTTCCTCAGTGCTATTATTAATTCTTCTAGGGTGGGCTCCTCTTCTTCTCCTCTAATTGTAAGCTGTTTCTAGGGCAGTACAGCTTCTGTGGGGTTTTCTTCATTCAGAAGCTGCTGGAATTACTCTTTCCATCTGCCTTTGATGTCCTTTGGACTAGTGAGCAGGTTGTTGGTGGCATCCCTTATGAAGGGTGTCTGACTATCTTCTTTATCTTTCTGACTTTGCTTTAAAACCTGGTATAGTTTCTTTATGCCTCTACTGAGTCACTTTCCAGAAGCTGGTAGAGTGCCTTGATCTTTGCTATCGCAACTCCTTTCTTAGTTTCTTTGTTAGCCAACCAGTATTCTTTCATAGCCTGATCGGTCTTTTCTATTTCTCACTTTTTCCTGCACTCATCTTTCTTTTGATGACTTCCTGGACTTCTGCATTCCATATTAGCTTTCCTTATGTACCATAGTCCATACTTGGGTCAGCCACATATCTGTTCTGTACTCCTCACACATGCTGTTTTGAGGCATTGCCATTATTCTTCAACTCCACCTACTTCCTCCTCCTCCTCTTCTTGGGGTGCTAGATCCCTAAATAATTCCTTGAACTGCTGTACTTTTCTCTCCAGTCATCTTCCAGGTCTTCAACCTGGTCTCTTTTGACCTTAGAACCTTCTCTGACCAATACTTGCAGCTGATTGTAGCAACCAGAGGTTTATGTTGTCCCAATCAGGCATAGTAGAAAAGCTAAATAAACTGGGAATAAACCCCTATATCAACCTCAGGATTGGTATCTGACTTGCAGATAGGATGTAGGAGATCAGAAATAGGTTAAACCACCTCCACAAAGAGGCTAGTCACCACTGGAGTCCCTCAGAGTTAAGTGTTAGAATCGCTTTTGTTTGGCATCTAGTTCTGTGAAGTTAAAGCCAATATCAAAGGGCTCTGGCTGATGAGATTAGCAGATGACTGCAAGCTAGGAGCAGTTATTGAATCACTAAGTGACTTAGTTATCTGGCAGGATGTTTTTTCTCCAAACAATAACTGGTGCCAGAATCGTGGACTGAAATTCAGTGCCAAAAAATGTTTTATCATATACCTTGGGAAGTTGTCTACCCCGGGGAACTACTCCAGGGAACTGCCACATTGGCAATATGCACCTTAGAGGTGACCCACTTGTTCATGACTTAGGAGCTTATGTGAACTGTGACCTAACTTTCAACCTACATATGTCCAGTTTAGTAAGAATGGCCTTCTATATTGTGCAGCTTATAAACAAAGGGATTGTGTCTAGATCTAGGAATGTCATTGCCCCCCTTTCTCAGCCTTAATCATATTAATCATTGAGTATAATACCCATACCCCCTTTGGTATACATCTGTCTAGTCACAAGCAGTACCTGAAATACCCAGAGAGATACCTTACTAAAAGGATACAGTGGCTAAACAATTTAAGTCTTAAATGAATCGCCTCAAAGCCCTGTAACTATACTCATTATCCTGCGTACTGCTGTGTCAGGTAAACAACACACCTTGTGATCCAGTACTGACAAACCTACTGTACTTCAACAAGGCAAGTAGCACCAAAAATACTCAGTCCAGGTATCCAAAGCTCTTCTGCAACATCAACAGAATGGTTTGGAGAGACATTGATGTCTCTCTCAGATGATATCACTGCTCTGGAGCAGAGTCTCCATTCATGTAAAACAAAGCTCATCCCTGTCGGTATTCAAAATCAACTTGGCTCTACAGGTGGATAATAGAAAATTTACCCCTGCTCTGTCTTCTGTACTATTATTGGATAGAAGTAGCTCCTAAATGCTGTATCCCATGCATGAGTCCCCACAATTTATCAGTTGTATGATCCCAGTTATTTTCTCCTGGGATAATATATAATTATCAGACATGAAATTGATAAGGCTACTAATCTAACACCAAATGGGACAAAGTTAATTCAAGTACCACTAGGGAAATTAGATAGGCTTAAAATTACTTGCAAGGGCAGTCATTATCTATGAACTTATGAACAATTATGAAAACAAATTTCAGCAATATTAACTATATTATATGCAAAAAGATGACCATGTAAAGGTAAGAATACAGTCTCTAAGCAGTCTGCATAAATTTTTTGTTAATTAGAAATTTATGCAAGTGCTTTCTTCACTGTAGTGGCACATAAATCTTTTAGTTAGTTGACATTTAGAACTGCTACAACTTCTTTCATCACCACTCTGGCAAAAAGCTCCTAATGCCCTTTTATTTGTTTCAATTATGACTTAGCTGTCTTTTTCTTCTAACACTATGTCGTAGTGTTATTTTAAGATTTTGTTAAATCTTTTCAACTGCTGTTTGTAAACCTACTGGTAATAATGCTAATCTTTTTTATATTTGTTAATGTAAAAATACTAGCCTTTTCCTATATGTATTATTTAAATTGCTCTGTAGCTTTTGTTCTTTGTGGTATTTGGCTTGGCTCATGCCTGAAAATGACCCTCTGATCAGTTTACCTAATTGTTTAACAAATGTAATACAATAGACACAGTATAATATTATATGTGTCCATACCTCTCAACAGATTTTTGCCTCATGTTTTTGGTCTGTTTGTCATAAAATTTAGTTTTTCTGGCAAATTAGTGGCAAATCATTAAAGACTGAAGTTAGAAAATAATAACAGACATTTGAGTTTCAGATTTCATACCCTTCAGAAAAGTCATATTAATGCAAAACCTGTTATTCTATCAACTTTCTAAGTTTGTAAGAGCATTACTTAAAAATTGTCCCTATTTTTGGCCATTTGTCCCACTTTTGTTAATGGCTTTGTCCAGATTTCCTATCTAAGAAGTTGAGGGGTATGATGTTTCAACGTGATGATTAGTGCCTTTTACCATTAGCAATTGTTGTAAATTAGAACTGTGAGAGACTGTTACTGTTTCAACATGTTTACATGGGAGATATTTTTATGTGGACACATTTACTGTTTAAAGGGATGCATGTGGCCCAGTATTATAGTGGTTATTATAGATATAATTTACTCTGTACTTACAAGCATTAAAAATAGTAGCCCTGACTGTGGATCATTGCTGAGGTGATGGAAGAGGAGCACTTGTTTATTTTTCATATACAGGTTCTTCCTTATTAGACCCTATATATTTAATAATAGGAAATCATTCATACTCTTAGTTTATTTATTTAATAAGGCATGTCTCTGTAACTAGGTCTGACGTTATAATGAATGTCATTAAATCTGTGAGGAGCAGTAGTAAATCTGAAGGTCAAAATCAGAATAGTTAGGTTCATAGGTGTTTACTAGGCTAATGACCACAAGGGCCTTTTTAATCCTAACCATGCATCCCAAATCTCTGGCAAGTTCTGCTACCCTTGATAAGAGTAATCATGGGCTTGGGAGGTGAAACATTTCCATGAAGGGGTCTGGGAGTTGAACCAGTTGCAGGCTGCCTGTGTCCATTAGAGACATACATGCAAATTTGGGATTAATATCCTGTTCTCCATTCAATTTTCCAAGTTACATTTAAATTGGATTAGAGGGAAACTCTGCATCACATGGATGAGGAAGCCTGTTCCAGGGAAGGGGTAGTCTCAGGGATACATACCTGTCTCCCCAGCAGGTCCTATTTATATCACAGGCAAGGTTTAAGGCTTTATAACAGGTAATTTTGGTGCTGTTTGTTTTGCAGATATGCAGGAGCTCCATCAGAGTAGGGTCTGACAATGTCTTGTATGGCAGGCATAGATCTCCCCTCAACAGCCTGTAGGAGACAAAATACAGGGCTAGAGCCTTGAGGCTGTCTGCATAGGACATGTTACTTATTGCCTGTATTCTTTTAGTGAGGAACCTCTGTGGACATTCCATTTGTTGGATATGCCTGGTTAGGTACATACCCAAGGTGGGCATTGTACTCACTGATAGGTCTGATGAATGCTGAGTACAGTGGAACAATGACTTCCTTGGACCTAGATGCCATACCTTTATTTATAAGTTGCACAACATATAATGATTTCCTCACTACTGTTGACAGGTGATGCAAAAAGGCTAGATTACTGTCTATGTGTGGCCCCAAGTCCCTGACTACTGGCTCAACTCCTAGGGATGTGTTGTCAATATGTTAGTTACCAGGGGCAGATGACTTCCTGAAAGGATACTATTATGTATTTCTTGGTATTTAGTTTTAGTCCATGGCTCTGGCACCAGGTTGTTTGTCTGTGTCAGCCCTTCCTGGAGAACATTTGTGTCAATTTGTGATTCAATGTCAGCTCCTAATTTGAAATCATCTGTAAATTTAGTCAGACAGAGACCATTGATGTTGGCCTTAATTTCAGAGAAGTAAATGCCAAAAAGGAGCGGTCCCAGGACTGATCCCTGAGGGGCTGTGGTTCTGACTGGCATCATTGTAGTTGTGGACTCCTCAATTCTAACTTCATGGGTCCTGTCAGTGAGCTGGGTGGCTATCCACGGGGTTACATAAGTGTTTGTACCTAACCTCTTAAGTCTGTCAACAATGCCTGAATGGGGGATTGTGTCAAATGCCATTGCCAGGTCCATACCTCTCAATTGTCCAAATTTTTGCAGAATGTCCAGATTTTTGTCTCATATTTCTAGTCTGTTGCTTTTAAAATTTGTGGTTTTCTGGCAAATCACTGAGATGATCTGAGGATTAAAGTCAGTAAATAATGACATACATTTGAGTTTCAGTCTTCAAATCCTTCAGAAAATGCATATTAACATGAACCCTGTTATTCCAGAAACTTTCTAAGTTTAGAATAGGAATATTTAAAGTCCGTACCTATTATTGTCCCCAATTATCTCAGGCTTTGTCCAGATTTCTAGCACTAACAGGCTGAGAGGTATGGCCAGGTCAAGTTAGGCAATATGAACCATTTTCCCTCTCATCTATTGCTTTGGTGGGGTCCATAATACATTGTCGAAAACTAATTATCGAATCACTATTCAGCAAACCCACTTCATTGGACTCTCACTTTGTCGAACAGGTGTTTAATCAAAATTTTGCATAGGGAAAAACAACAGCTGTCCAACGTACTGCCCATCACAAAATTCTAAAAATTTAAAACACACCCAAGTGGGGAAAAGGGCTTTGTGCAGATGGATGAACGTTGCTGTTCTCCATTCATGAGACACAAAGCCTGTTTGGAGGCTACAGTTAAATACGAATTCCATAGGGCCTGCTAGATCATGCTTCATGCTATTTAGAAGGCAAACCTGGATATTGTCTGGGCCCATTGATACACTGTTCTTGGCTTTGAGAGAGCATTAGGGACCTGTTCCCTAGTGATAGTAAGGGGACTAATATTTGATGGTATTTCCTGAGGGAAAGATGACAGAGAGATAGTGGTAAAGTTGGAGCTGAATTTGTCAGCCAGTAGGTTTGTTGTGTCTTCTGGCTTAGTATGGGTGGTTCCATTTACAACGAGCTCTATGAACAATTATGTACTTCTTTTGAGGTTGTGGACATAGCTAAAGAATGCCTTATGGTTGTCCTTGGCCTGGGAGGCCAAATTTACCTCAACTGTGGCTTTGGTAGACTGTGTCTTGTCTAATTCATAGCAGGTGAGAGCTGTGTATGCTTACTGGTTTTACTAGTCAATGTATTAAAACACATTTGTTTAAGTTTATTAGTAAGGAACAGTGAGTTATGGCTCATACATATTTTGCATAGCAAGCAAAAGGTTTAGGTTTGGCCTTAGCAACTTTGGGGCCCAATTTGGCAGAGGTGTAGGCCCATTCCCAGCTGAGGAAATCCATTCCTAGTTGCCAAACCAGAGCACTAAAACATTTCAGTTTTGCAAGTTCTTTTCTCAATTGTTTTTATTGAAAATGTTAACAACAAAACAATATATGATAATAGAAATATTATAAAACAAATATACATATCTATTTTTTGCAAGTTCTTGAGGGCTTGCATATACATACTGATTTTGGTTTGCTCAAATGTAAATATAATTGCTTTGGTGAGTGTAAAGGGACTTTGCTGGAGACATTTTGGGAAAGATAGATCCACAGGGAAGATAGAGTGAGTGAGTGAGTGAGTGAGTGAGTGAGTGAGTGAGTGAGTGAGTGAGTGAGTGAGTGAGTGAGTGAGTGAGTGAGTGGGTCAGTGAGTGAGTGAATGAGAGGGTGGGTGAATGGGTGAGTGAGGGAGTGAGTGAGTATGGGATGTAAAATCTTCTCAGTTCTGCTTTGTGTAATGTACATTTTATAGTTTCCAGTTCCATCCAGTACTTCACAGTTAGTTACAAACAGCTTCAGATTATTATTATTATTATTATTATTTAGAATTATTTCAGATCTGAAAAGCTAAAATCTCAGGACCTTAGATAGAGATTAGATATTGTTAGGATTCTGTTTGATTTATTTATTTATTTTGTTACCAGGGTAGTGCACTGATCAATATTGACCAATTTCAGACTCGGCCCTGGTGAAGTACAGAACATTCACAAACAAAAAATGCAGAACAAAATGATATGGTGGCTTGTGACTCAGGCCACATACTAGTTACTTGCTGAGAGTGGATATTTATTGGATTGCAGTGCAGTTCCGCTAACATCAGTCTAAAGTTATTAGTAAAAGAATAAGAAAGTAATATACTTTAAATATATAAACAAACCATTCACATCATCACATCTGTTATTTAAGGAAGTTATTGTGCATATGTAACTGTGCAAACCAGAACTGATTAGAAACATATTATACTATTATACAAAGGCCCTGAATGTATCTCAGCTTAATCTCAGTGTTAGATCTCCTGTCTGTTATTGGAAAACGCTAATCAGTGATGTATTTTATTAATGATTTGGAAAGGGCTGGTACAGAGGCTTGCTTAGCTAATAAAGAAATAGGGGTGCTACTCCATTTTGGTGATTTTTTTGTTGCTGAAGAATATTGTTTTTACATTTATTTTTATTTTTATTTTTTTTTTATTTTACATTTGTTGACTGGGCTAGTCTAGCTGGATACATGTCCATTTTCAGTAGAGGCCCGGGGAGAAAAGCTCCAAGTAAAAACTTATACAATTAATCTAAAGGTTGTGACAAATATTATAAAAACAGGAAGTGTTACAAAAAAAATTTTTTTTTCAAATTATAATAGTCATAGTTATTACATATATGCAAATTTGTATGTAATCATA
>NC_056737.1:1440066462-1440096462 GCF_019279795.1 Protopterus annectens
AAAGGAAAAAAAAAACAATATTGCCAAAACTAAGTGCAATGCCTAACAAGGCAAGAAAACCCTCATCAAACTAAATCAGCAACTCAGGAGCCTTATCAAATCTACCTAAGCTACATTTTAGGTTAATATAGCTTTACAAGCAAAGGACAACCAGAAGACCTTCTTTAATTATGTCCTCAAAGTCAAAGGTATTAAACAACATTGTGCTGAACTAATTGTAAACTGAACCATCTATATAGCTGGACAATATAGCAAACCACTGGCTGACAAATTTAGCTCCAGTTTCTCCCCTTTGTCACCACCAACCTTACCAAAAGATAGCCATAACCATAACCCCCTAACCACTATGACTAGGAAACAAGTACACAGTGCATTCTCCAAGGCAAAAAGTACTGCATCTATGGGCTCTGATAATAACCCAGATTGTATCCTGAATAACATGAAACATGACTGTCAGGCCCACTAATATCAATGTTCAATCTGAGTCTCCAAACTGGCTTTCTGGTGAACAGACATCCCACTGCATGAGGACCTGACATCTATTAACCCAGGAATTACAGACCCATAAGTTTGATTAGTCTCATATGTAAGGTCATGGAAAGAATTATCATGGATATTATAAATAAAGACTCTGGAAATCTTCAGACACTGGATCCAACTCAATTTGGTTTTATCAAGGGCAGATCATACCTGATCAACTTGGCATGTTTCTTTAAAAAGGTCACCAAAGTTATGGACAGGGGCAAAATGTTGAACACTGCCTATCTTGACCTGACCAATGCATTCAGCACTATTCCTTATTCAAGAGTTGTCAACAGACTCATAAAGCTATGAGTAAACCCCTATATCACCCATTATATAGTGAACTGGCTTAAAAATAGTACACGGGAAGTACGGGTAAGGGATTCTACTTCCATAGCAAGGTCAGTCACCAGTGGAGTATCTCAGGGTTCAGTACTGAGGCTGCTTTATTTTGACAAATACTGTTTGGAAGTCAAAGCTAATGTTAAAGGCATTTGTTTGACCAAGTTTGAGATGACTGCAAGCTTGAAGATATTATAGTATTTCCCAAAGACATAAATATCCTCCAGGAGGGCTTGTTGCAAATTAATAATTAGTGTTAGAGCCATGGTCAAAAACTGATTGACAAAAAATGCATAATAGTATCTTTTGATATGTCAACCACCATCATGAATTACCACATAGAAAGTACACCCTTAAGAATAGACCCAGTGTTTAGGGACTTAGAAAGATATGTGGGCAGAGAGTTGTCTTTTCACCATAGTGTATATACAGTTGTAGGGAAATCATTGTATTTAATGTATGTCATTATCAAAGGTATGGCATCCTGGTCCAAAGATGTCATTACCCTGCTGTACTCCCTCATCAGGCCAGTCCTTGAGTAAAATACTCCTGTCTGTACATAACGTGCCATGTATACACAACAACTGGAACATCCACAGAGGTTCCATACAAAAGGAATACAAAGCATAATCCTGAAGGAATATGCAGATCACCTCATATTCTTATCTTTATACTATTTCTGACAGGCTACTTAGAGGTGATCTGTGACTGGATTACAAGGCATCATCTGCCATAATTCTGAGTGAATTGCTGCACATCTGTAAGTCTAACAGCCTTACAAATTCCCGATCCAAGGACCTAAACCACATTTGCAGCATACATAGAACATGTTGCAGGGACAGGTGTACATCTCAGAGACTAACCCTACTTTGCAACAGGCTAGCATACATGTGAAGCAAAGTTTGTCCTTTACCCTATTCAAACATAAACTTGACCAATGGATGAGGAATCAGAAATTTATCTCTGAACTCGCAGTGATGCCTCTACTGATCAGAGGTGGCTAGAAAATGCCACCTAAGCATAATTATATGCCTCTGAGTAATTTATCCCGTCATTCACAAATGTGAAAATAAGGCTAGGCATGTAGAGGCCTCCTGGGACCATTAGCCTAATAATCACCTATGAGCCTACAAACTCAGTCAAAACATCAAAGAATTGAACTGAGATCAGTTTGGTCAGTTGCTGCAGCTGCCAACTGCATAAACATCCTGATATTTTGGACAGAATATTGGTTGTACTGATGTAAGGCATGTATTTGCTTTAAGATAATATTTTTTTAAAAATGGCTAAAGCACATGAGCGCATATGCCCACACACAGGTTCAGATACACTAGCACATGCGGGCACACACACACACAAACACACACACACATACACAGTCATACGTATGAAATAAAACTAAAGTGTATAAAATTACAGTTGTACAATAAAAGATATTTATTATTCAATAACTGGACAGAGCAGTCAGCATGCTTAATGTAAATCCTACGCTCCCAATAAGATGAAGTCCAGCATGCAATAGATATTAAAGCAAACACTTCTGGTATAACATGATCTCTTTAAATCTCCATAAACTGATATTGCTAAAAGCAAAAACAATTCCCAAAAATTCAGGAGTTGGCAAGTGTCCTCATATGAACTCCTTTTAATGTAAATAATAATAATAATAATAATAATAATAATAATAATAATAATAATAATAATAATAATAATAAAATAAGTCCACATTTTTTGTTTTCTGTTATAGCAGACAGGATCAGTAACTAATGCCAAGCATTATGGTTTTATACTTTGTATTCTAATAAACAAATTAATAAATACATAGATTTATTGGCTCAAAATAACGGGTCTAGCCTACTAGCTCATCCATTGACACTCAGATTCTACAGTGAAGTTGCCTTAATGGACTATTGCCAGTAAAACCATGTCACTGCAAAAAAATAGCCCTCACAGTTCTTAGTAATGGCAGTGCCCCTATGAGCAGCTACAGAGACATGCAGACCCTTACACAGAAGGAACAACAGTGACCAACTCATTACCTTGAAAAAAAAAATAGCAGAAACTTCAATTACTGTGCAAGTATTTACATGTTTAGGGATTGTTACAGGCACTGAACATATCGTTCATGCCCAAGTCTTAACAGCTGATAACAGAAGAACATTAAAGTCCAATAATGCAATGCCATTATTTCAAAAAGTTGAGAATTATTTTGTTAAATAATGTTATTGTATAAAATTAGTATCCCACTCCTGTGTGTGGGTAACACAGGATTTACCTATGGTTGTCTTTGTTTAATCATTTGGGCTTCTCCCTCATGATCAGACCACACATAACTATGTATAAATCCTTAATTACCTACACCCAGTTATGGATTATTGCTAATATATTCCTCAGCTGTTAGAAGTTAAGTTGCTCACTTCAAAGTAACTAGCATCCTTGATTAAGTCTTTCATTTCTCATTCATATTTTAAGAGTACATACTGCTGCAATGTCTGTGAGCTTGAAATCCATTAGTTCTGTTTGACTTTGAGACCACACTATTTGCTTTCATTTGTACAAACCTTAAATACTGAAGAGCTGTGAGTATATGTGCTTAGGTGGTTTGTGCACTCAATCTGTTGTTTTCATGCAACTGTAACACAATAGTAAGATTTACAGCTGATAATGCTTGATCAGACATAAAGGGTCATGGGACTGTATGATATTAATGGTGTAGTAGAATGCCATCATGATTAAAATTGCTAAGCTAAGTTGAATTATCTGTATCTGGATTTAGATATCACTCAGCAACACTCATGTTAATGTCCAGTTTCTGGATATTTAATAAGTTTACTGGCTTTGATTTGTGTTTTTTCTCTGTGATCAGTGATGGTGCTTACTCCTAGTCATTACAGCATATAGGAACTATTATCGACTTCCTTTCCGTTTCATAAGTTAAATAGATTTCTCTTTGCAGCTAACAGTTTTTAAATTGCGATTTGAGCAGTCTAACATTCAACTGTAGGATGTGCCATGAGTTTATATTATGACAATTTATGTGTCTTGGTATTCACACCAACCATGATGAATTTAAACGTCATCCACTCATAATCTACTACAATAAGAAATGCAGTCAAATAGTTTTCAACTTTACCTTTGGTTCCAAGTTATACTTCTTTTTAACACTGTTTCAAAAATGAAAGTGTTGTTTGACAAAATCTGAATCACTTTTTGATAGTGATTTTTATGTGGGTTTATTTAATAATTTTTTCCTAGTACCATGCCTTCTGCTTGTAATGTGTGGTTGAAACTCAGCCTTTCAGTCTGTAGTTCCACTTTGTAATGACTTGATACCTTTGGTTTTAACTACTCTTGGGGAAATTCACACAAACTGTTAATTTTGTGAATAATTACCTCCCTATTCCATTTTACATAATTGTAATTTAAAGTTAGATCACATATTTCATAGTCATAGCACAAGATATATGCGGATACTTAAAAAAAAAAACAACACAGGAGTTATTTTTACATTTCCTTGTAGTCCTCAGAGTTCTTTTAGTAATCACGTTTCTCGTTGAACTCAAAATATTTATGCATTTTGCTTGCTGTATCTTTGAAAAAACAATTTTTTACAATTAGGATATGGGCTTTCTGATTGCTTCTTTCTTTGCTATTGAATGTGTAATGTTTACTGAAAATTTAGTGAAATGACTGCTAAATGTCATGTAAATGTTCTGCCATATGCCAGACTTATAAGAAATAATTCTACAATCCGATTATAATCCATTCAAGCAAAAGAATGCATGACAATATATATACAAAAATACTCTGAATAGCTTTTAACAAAGACTTACTCAACAGCAGATTTAGTTCATTTATCTTCTGCCCAGCAGACATATATCTTAACAAAAACAGTAGTAATCACACAGTAGTACATTTAAGTGGATGAGCCATGCAGCAGAATAAGATTTATTAAGCTGTATCAGTAGCTTGGCAGTGCAGGATTTTCTAAAGTATGGAGTTTCTGTATACCTGTTTGCACTCCTTAATGCAAATTCAAAATGCAGTCAGTTGTCTTATGTATCAGGTAGTGCCATTACAAAGTACTTTTTTAGACAGTCCCATTTTATCCACAAGGTGCTCACCTTTGGAGGTTAAAGTTTTCTTCAAAGGGGAACCCAATAGTCATGTGTCACGACTTCAGCACTGGGAATATAGTGGCAGAGAAAGATGTGCGTATCTTTTAGTCAGCTGTCCTTGTTGACAACTCCCTATCCAAAAATGCTTACAGGCATGACTGTTGAAGTTCAAGCAGAGATTTTATAGGCAAAAGTACAGTATTAAATGGAATAAGTTAACTGTATTCCAGTTCTTTCAGTTATTTCCAGGATATCTACATCCCATTTATTGCTAATGTTTATTCAGATGTCCATACTTGATGCAAAGACTAGTTTTCAGTGGGGCATGTGTCTGCCATTCTCAGTCTACTTTGTCACCTGTCAGGAAGATGTATGCCATGTCCTGCCTTATCTCCCTTAGAGGAATTCAACCCAAGTGAACCTTGTTCACTTAGTAGGCCCCATATCATTCCATTCTAATCTGACACATATCTGTCTGGCACAGGTGAGCTAAAACTGCTCATTATTCTAAAAACATTCTAACATAAAATTTAAATCTGGGAGTCGTTTTGTATCCCTATGGAACATACAATGTCACACAAATTTACACAGAAGGCTGTACTAGCCTATTACATATAAATGCTGCAGGTAAACATTCACCTATTCTTTTCAAAGGGGCAGACAATGTTTTTCTCTAATATGACCCTGAATCCTCTGATAGCTGTGACAGGCTTGGCATGAGTGTAACCTGTCTTCATGGGCCTGGAGGAAGACTTTTACCTCATGAGATCTATCTACATGTGGTGCACTAAGTGGAATTCGAGTCTGAAAATAATTGTGATATGTTCTCACATTCTTTCAGTTAGAGATGAACAATCTTTACGTTTTTCATTGTCCATTAATTTTACTTATTCATGCCCACTTTTCCATATCACTCTTGCCACTAACCTCTGTACCTCAAATGTGTTCCATCAGGTGAGTGGATAATCAGCTAGAAGAAATCCAGACCTACATCCATCAAATGGACTCTGTTCCTCTCCCATAGTGGGTACTGATCTTCAAACTCAAGGGATCCCATGCCATTGTAACTACTGGAACCCACCTCCATTGTCATTCTTGTTACCTATTCTGGGTGCTCCTTCAGAGGATTTATGATCCTTAATTTACTTCCACAACAGTAAAGAGACACAGTCTTTTAAATTAGGAAACTTTTTTTTTTCAAATATCTGGTGTTCTCAGCCATTTCTGCTACCAGTTCAACAGTCACTGATAATTTTGGAAAATTTTGCCCATCTGAATTAACAACACACATAGCTATTTATGAGCCCTAATTTTGAAGATCATTGGTATTAATTGCTCATGTCATATACAATAACTTTTTGCTAGGGAAGAACTGCCATAAGAAGGTTAATTTTGAACTGTTTTATTGCTGTTCATATTAGTACCCTCATTGGTGAACAAAAAATGACTGTCCCATTATCTATGCAATTAGCAAGTTTTTAAAAGAAGGAATTTTGAGTTAGTAAAACCCTTTTTATATATGTTGCATGTGCCTGACCCTTACTACCATCTTAAGCTGCACCCACTTGCTTGAACTTGGTCCTTATTTTCTTCTTTGGAATGTATTATTATTTTTACCTTTTACCCATTGTTACCTTTATTGTTATTATTATTATTATTATTATTATTACTATTATTATTATAATTATTATTATTATTATTATAGGTTCATAGGTAAGTACTAGGCTATCTGCCCAAGGGCATCTATAAGCCTAGCCAGAATGAGTTGGCTTTCGCCGACCCCTTAGATTAGCTCCCTATGCCAAGGTCCAGCAGAGCCATTAGTTCCCTGTGCCTCTGTCCAGCAGAGCCACTGCAGTGATCCCTGGGGTAAATTTTCTGTTTCTCATGCACTCGTCAAGGTCTCTCTTGAAGAGTGTTAGTGAGGGGCTCTGCCTTATGTAGATTGGAATCCTCTTCCAAAGCATGGGGGAGTCTCTGGGACTGGAATCTATCCCTTCCGGCATATCCTTTTTATCATTGTGGTGAGGTTTAGATCCCTAGAGCATGTGGCTCTTGGGGATTTTTTTTTTTTTTTAGGTGGAGCATGTCCATCAATTCTGGGTTGGACATGGCCTTGTATGTCAGGCAGTGATCACCTCTGAGTAAGTGGTATGTAACTGAGTACAGCTGGAGTTTCTTAAGTAGGGCTGCATAGGGCATATGTTTGAGGCCAGTTATCCTTTTGGTGAGGTACTTCTGTGGTCTTTCCAGCTGTTGCAGGTGTCTTGTAAGGTACATCCCAAATGGGGCGTTGTACTCTATGATGGGTTTGATGAGTGATGTGTAGAGGGGCACAATAACCTCTTTTGTTCTAGATGTGAACCCTTTTGTGATTAGGTGGGCCACATAGAAGAATTTTCTAACCACCTTGGCAATATGATTATCACAGGAGAGATTACTATCTACTTGGGACCCCAGATCCCTTATTACATTTTCTGTATTTAGGGGACTACCACGTATGTGGAAGTTTGCAAGTACTTTGTTTTTTTCCAAAGGGGATGACTATGCTCTTTTTGGCATTTAGCTTGAAGCCATGATTTTGACACCAGTTATCTGTCTCAGTGAGACCCTTCTGGAGGATGTCTGTATCAGCTGGAGAGTCATTTATGGCCCTCAGTTTGCAGTCATCTGTGAACTTGGTCAGCCATAGTCATCCTGTGCTTGCCTGTACCTCTGGGAAGTATATACCAAACAGGAGGGATCCCAGGACTGAGCCCTGGGGGACACCACTTGTAACTGGTTTAGAGTCGGACCTAGAGCCTATAACCCTCACCGTATGGGTTCTATCCATGAGCCAATTGGCAACCCATCTCGTGACATAAGGGTTTATGTTCAGGCTGGTGAGCTTGTCTATAATACCAGAATGGGGAATAGTGTCAAAAGCCTTTGTGAGGTCTAGGTAGGCTGTGTGGACCTCCTTTCCCTTGTCTAAAGCCTTGGTAACTGTCTCAAAGAAGTCCACCAGGTTTGGGAGGCATGATCTGTCCTTAACAAAGCCAAACTGTGTAGGGTCCAATGTTTGAAGGTTCCCAATGTCTCTGTTAATGAATTCCATGATGATGCACTCCATTGCCTTGCAGACCACTGTAGTCAGGCTTATCGGGCGATAGTTCCTGCAGTCTATTGTGCTCCACCTTTGTGGAGCGGGATAACTGTTGCTGTGTGCCACTCTATGGGTACGTAGCCTGTAGAGAGGCTGAGTTTGAACAGTGTGTTTAGGTGAGGGGTTAGTTCATTTTGGAGCTAGTGTAAGACACAGCCTGGGACACCGTCTGGTCCCATTGAAGCTATATTTTTGGCTTTGCATAGGGCTGTTTTAACCTGTGTGTCAGTGATTGTCGGGGCACTACATTCTTCTGGTATGGTTATGGGCCCTTTAGGGGGTGAGAGGTGGGTGAAGTTTGCACTAAACCTGCCTGCCAGAATGTTGGCAATATAAATCTGTTCAGTGTATTTTGTGCCATTCTGAACTAACTCAGAGCAGATCTGAAAGTTTCCACTTAGGTTCTTGACATAGCTAAAGAATGCTTTGTGGTTATCTTTGGAGTCCTTGGCAATTTTTCTTTTGAAGCTAGCCTTGGAGGATTTTATGAGGGATCGTAGTTTCTTGCAGATACTGATCAGGGATGTCTTTCCTTCTTGGGATTTTACTCTTTTCTGCACTAGTTCCTCCTTCTATTATATAGCTTATTTATGGCAGGGGTCCACCAGACTGGTTTCCTTTTCTTGGAGGAGTGAGTCTTGAGATAGCACGATCCATGCATTCTTGCAGGTGCTCATAGAGTGCCTTTGTAAGGGATTCAGCAGCTTGGAGAGTGTTGTACTTTAGCATGGAGGCTGTGAACCTTTCCACCTCCATCTTAAGTAACGTGAAGTTTGCTTTTGAAAAGTTTTTCACGGTGGTTTCCTTGATTGAGGTTGTGGGCAGAATGTGGATATCCAGAGTGATTAGTGTATGGTCTGATCTAACCAGCGAGGGTTTGACCTCCGGTATAGAACACTGGTCGCCCATGTTGGTGATGACCAGGTCCAATATGTTGTCACTTCTGGTGGGGTTGTTGACCAGTTGATCCAGGGCGTTCGAGTTTATAAATTCTAGGAAGCATTGGGCAAGGGAGTTAGTACTTGAGTAGTTCCCCCATTTAATGTTTGGGTAATTGAAATCACCCAATATTATGGCATTTGGTAGGACCTTCATATTTTCCAGTGTCTCCAGAAATGCGGAATGGGGGTCCTGGGTCATGGTGGGTGATCTGTAGCAAACTACAATTTGAATTGCAGTTTTGCCTGTTGTTAGTTGCACATGGATGATCTCTGAGGCATTTTGCATTATTATTATTATTATTATTATTATTATTATTATTATTATTACTGCTACTATTATTATTATTGTATTAAGTGTTGTTGCATGTACTGAACATACTGAAAATCTTCCTTAGATGGTCATTTAATGACCTTCTTTATCATTCCTTTGCAAGCTTTTTTCTTCGTCAAATAAACGATCCTTCCTGCTTTGAACGAATGAGTACTGAACAGTTTTGGATTAATGTCTATGTGTTTTAATGTCTTCTTTATGACTGATTTAAAGATATGGAGTTACAACTTTGTCCTGTTTACATTTGTGAAGATTTGCTCCCCATCTGTAGATTCTGTAGAAATCATTTTCGAGGTGAACAAATGGGCACACTATTGTCATCTTGTGCCTTCTGTGAAAGAACTGCTGCTTTTTATGTAGCTGATCCTAGGGCCTAATTGACTTGCTGTCTGTAGTGGTAAGCAAGAGGGGGTCCCTTCATTGTAATGATTTAATACCGGTAGGAGGGCAGTGTCCCTTTATTATAATAGTTCAATGCCGGTAGGAGGGCAGTGTCCCTTTATTATAATAGTTCAATGCCGGTATGAGGGCGGTGTCCCTTTATTGTAATGGTTCGCTGCCGGTATGAGGATGGTGTCCCTCCATTCTAATGGTTCAATGCCAGTATGAGGAGGTGTCCTTTCATTGTATAGTTCAATGTTGGTACGAGAGAAGTATCCCTTAATTGTAATGGTTCAGTGCTATTGACCCATGATATACGAACACTGGCAATGTGGCTGGTGTGGCATAGTAATAATGTTTTCCAATAATTTCACAGAATCTACTAATAAAAGTGGTTTTGGTTTGTGTACCAAGGGTACCTGGTGAGATGTATACCGCACTTTCTACATGGCGTATCTCAACATTTGGACTATAGCCCAGAGCTGTTTATAGTCTAAGATCCCAACAACTAACATTCAAAGAACACTGCTGCTACCATACTTACTGCATCACCTTCTGCCCCATAAATACAAGGTACCTTAATAATATTGCTAATGATGATACTATCTGCATTTACACAGGTTACTTACTATCTGACTAATTGTTTTGTATGTTCTATTGTAGCATTGCAATGTTATTTGAAACGAAGAATCTTTTATCATTATCCCAGCTTCTACTCTCCAATT
The DNA here is from genome assembly GCF_019279795.1 of Protopterus annectens. NCBI lineage: Eukaryota > Metazoa > Chordata > Ceratodontiformes > Protopteridae > Protopterus > Protopterus annectens. The sequence continues at coordinate 1,440,076,968 of NC_056737.1, forward strand.
TCCTGCACTTTTGTTAATATCATCTGCTACCAATGCACTTCTGAAGCAAAGATGCAAACTTATATACCTGTAAATGGAAGAGGCTTTGAGTAGGTATATTAGTTACCATCTGTTGAATCAAACAGTTAATAAGCCTTTGCCCTCTGTCTGACTTTGAACTTCCCCCCTGCTGACTACAGCTACCATCTGATTATTTGTAAAAAATCCTGTCCTTCTGTTTGCTATTTTTGTTCAACTACATCTTAGTTGATACCCATATTAGCATCAGTTTAGGAATATGATATCTGTCTGTTTCTCTCTCTCTGTCATTTTGTCTGTACATGCCTGACGACTGGGCCAAAGTCAAGTAAACTATTAAATTCAAGGTCATTGATCCCTACCCAGATCTTAATCTACAAGAAAATCCCATTTAAGTCCCCAAGAAATGTGTTCATTATGATGTCAGAATCATACTTTGGCAGTGTTTTAATTTTAACCTGTGATTTTCTGGCACTTTGTTTTAATAAATTAGCAAAAGGTTTAGTAAATGTCTGACCCCAAGAGACTGCCCTGAAGGTAAAATTCAGAAGTCCTAGAAGTAGCATGACTTCCCCCATTTGAGCCTTCTTTTTCATGCTTATGTTGTTAACTCTGTCAGATAGATCCATAGATTGGCTGTGGATTTTAAACATAAATCTATTTCTGTCCTAAGGTAATGTAACGTTTTATATGTTGCCTCCAAATGTTCTTCCTCCAGGTATATCTCCAGGCTTTGACATACCTGCTGAAAGATTTACACTGCCCTCATTCGTGACACATATTTCCCTTCATTTATTATCACAAAGTCATCCAAACAGAGCTCTGCTGTCTTTGGTGATGTGTCCATCTCCAGTATCCAGTGAGTGGCCTATCAAGGGCTTCAGTGGTGGCACTTACTAGATTGTTACCCAGTGTCATAGCTTTCTCAAAAAAAAAAAAAAAAAAAATCAGTCTAACTGTAAGTGCCCATCTTGGTATCTGGTATGTAACATATGAAGGTCTGCCTCAATATTTAGTTTATTGAGCCAGTAGTTGAAAGCAACCAGGGTGAGTCTTACTGAATCATCTAATAAGGTACATTGTACACTTCTTTACTTAGACTCATGGGTCCTTTACATCACCCTTGCTTTAAAAACTTCTTGGTTCTGTCCAGAAAGAGTGCAAAAGAAGTGAAAGTACTAGCTCATTTATCACTTAATCTAACTCAGGAGAGCTGCAGCGAATGACAGTATATTTGTACTCATGTCCATGTGTAGAAGTTCATAGGATCATATGAACTAGAAATCAAAAAGTTACAAAGTCAAATAACTTTTCCCTGTATCCACCGTCAAGCAAACAAATACCTCCAAACTCATGAATTACTGTCTATTATCCATTCTGCTTACATTAGCTAAAATTATAGAAGAGTGCCTCTCAATCTCTTAGAGCAAGAAATCTGGACAAAATCATAAATAATAGGGGTACAAAGACCCAAAAATAGGGACAATGTTCAAATATTGCTCTTACAAACTTAGAAAGTTGATGGAATAACATGTTTTGCATTAGGATAAATTTCCTGTAGGGTATGAAGTCTGAAACTCAAATGTCTGTCATTATTTTTTGACTTCACCCCTCAATGATTTGCCAGAAAACCACAAGTTTTTTTTATAAAACAGACCAAAAATATGATGCAAAAATCTGTACATTTGAGAGATATGCAAAGAAGTAATTTATACCCATTTACCACCTCCTCTTATCCATACAGCATAGATTATTGTCAGGTTACAACACATTAAAAAGCATTTGGACCCTCAAAGACAAAATTATTTAAAAATGGACAACATGGAGCTTGCTCATGCTATTTTCATTGACCTGACCAAAGCTTTTGATTAAGTAGATCACAAATCACTACTAAACCATCTATGTGATATATGCTTTAAACCAGATACACTACTCTGATTCCATAAATATTTTTCTAATTACCACTTCCTATACAAGAAAATTCTCCAGGGTTCAAAAATATAAAATGCCTACTCTATAGATTCTACTGCCACAGCTTCCTTCAAATACTCTCATGTTCATAGTAGATCTAACAGATACCTACTTTCATTTGGTCATTAGCGAAAAGTACAGAAAATTCCTAAGATTCGCAGCAGGTCAAGGTCATTTTCAGTTTACCTCCTTGCCCTTTGGCTTATCTACTGCTACCAGAATGTGTGCAAACTGTCTGGCTCTAGTGGTTACCTGTTGCAGCACAAATCATTTACAGATTTACCTCTTCTTGAAAAAGCTTCTTGAATCTGGCAGAGTCCCAACAGGGCATACTTCCAGCTCTGTACTTCACTCTGAGTTTTTTACTAACCTGACAGTCACAGTCAACAAGAAGTCCTGTGCAAACTCCACCAAGAAACTAGTCTTTCTCAGGGCATATCAGGAGAAAGTCCTGAGCACAGACTTCCTTCCCTCAGAAAAAAGTGTCTTATTTGGCAATATAATTATTCTACAAGCAACAAAAATCACTGCCAGGCTGCTAGGCTTTATACCATCTTGCATCACAAGGGTTCCTGTAAAATACTTGCACATAAGAAAGGGATGGTGTTACAATACCGGTCCTTCAGAGACTAAACTAACTCCTCTTCTTCTCTGCATCAATGGGGAGATCTTATTTAAGATCTAGCGATATGTTCAGAGTCAGGGAGTGTCCTAAAGGGTATCTCAACCTACAATTAATCTGACCAGTGCTTCCTTAGACCTGGCCTGGGGTGTTCATGTGGAAACCCTTCAAGTTCAGTGTGCTTGGAAGGGCAAAAGGAGAAAAATACACTTGTCCCACTCCCCTTCAAAAAAACACACCACACAGAAATGTCATTTGACAGCCTTTTATTAAACTTCCATTAACATAACTTTACTGATTCATTATATTTATTAATCACAACATGAACATCCTTTTTACCGTTCATCAAGGCAGAGTATCCCCGCCCACCTTGCTCAGGTAAGCATCGTTGTCACCACTGCTCACTTATTCTTACTTATCAGAGCAGTGTCCTACCTCTCACTTTCATTCCCCAAACTCATTGCATCAAACACCCAACACCAGAGGAGGAACAGAAGAAGGACAAGCCTGACCCTCGTCTCTGCCTAAACACCCAACCACAAAGGCAAACAAATCCAACATATCCTCAAAAAGAGGGAAGGAGGGAGGATGAGTAGCGAGATCATGCCTAAATCTGATCCCTTATCCAGGTGCGCTCATATAAATCCTCTAAGCCCTACCCCACACCTACTTCACTTCCTCCAAACTTCCCTTTATTGAATTAACCCTTCTTTGCCTTCAGCTCTACCTAAACTCCTTTCCCTTCCTTCCCCTTCATTGTAGCCTTAACATCTTCCCACACTCTCCCATACTCCTTCTACTGATCCTAACCCCCTTCTTACCAACTCCACATAACCCCTAAAATGCCGAAGATGTCTCTGGACAAATTGGTTTGTTCCCAAACCTCATTTTTCATGCTCCCCTTCAATAAAACATAACACACAAAAATGGCATTTGATGGCCATTTATTAAACTTCCATTAACATAAGTTTATTGAATCATTTCAATTTATTAATCACAACATGAACATCAAGGCAGTGTATCCCTGTTCACCCTGTGCAAATAAGCAGTGTTGTCACCACCATTCACTTATTCTTACTTATCAAAGCAGGATCCTACCACTCACTTTCATCCCCCAAACTCCTTGCATCAAACACGTAACACTAGAGGGGGAACAGAAGAGGGACAACCCTGGCCATCTTCTCTGCCTTATCAGTCTAACCTAGGCTGTTCCCCCTCACCTACTGCAGAACTTTCACTAAACCTTCAAAAAATAGTATGTACATTAAACAAGTCTAAATCAGACTCATTCAGCTGCACTCCATTCTCTCTAAACCAAACCGAGTCCATCTTCATCAAAGTCCGTATCGTCTGATACCCAAAGTAACCAGTTGTCTCACCAACCTAGAATTAACAAAAGCTGAGCCCACTCTAAAGCTATAAAACTACCAGCATGCCTCCAAAATAAACATGGTACTATCTCAGACCACACAATGCACACACCTGGATATAACCTCATCAAAGTAACCAAATCCTCTCTTATCCTATGTTCCAATTGTCACTTTGGAATTATTTCCAAATCGTTACTTGAAAGTGTACCACTAAATACTTGAGGGAGCTCCATCCATGTCTGTATAAATGCAAACTCATCCATGAGCTGATTCCACCTGAGGCCCTTGATATCATGTCATATAACTCTCCACCCAAAGCAATGTAAACCCAGTTCATTACCAGCCATCGTAACTGAGGCCCGCTTCACTGCCCAATGAATATACGAATGACCCAGAATGGCAATCTCCATTCTTTAAAAATAAATAAATAAATAATAGTAATCCAATCACATTAGCCAATTATCTAATATAAGACACAAAGGCAGTTGAAGACCAATGACCCACCCTCTTAATAACCTCAACTGATCTGCCTTCACTTCCTGTGTGAAAGGAATGAGTGGAAAACCTCTCTCCCGGAAAACCAATGCAATGAAAAGCCCACCTCATCACTTATACAAACTGACTACCAGTTATTACTTTACCCCCTCTTGACCAAAAGGCTGGAAGTCTCCCTTCATAGATCCACAGTAATCTCCTAGGCCAACCCATCAGACACAGCTAATCATTGCTGTCTTTCCCAAGAACTATCAGTGTGCCCTTCCCCAACTGATCCGTTTTAGATCTACGCAACCAAATGTGCACTGTGACATCCCCTAAACTTGCAACACTAACAACTCTGACACCCTAAACACTCCATAATACATCCATAAGGACAATGTCTACCATAAAGTATAGTCCCCTGCATCACAAGACACAAAAACTAAACCTCACAACAAAACGTTCTAAACCTGTCTGAACAGCGGCCAGCCTACCCCATCTCTTCAACATACAAATAACTGCCCAGGACTTAGTGAAATCATGCAACCCTGTCATCCACACAAATAAACTGATCATGGCCAGATCCACCTACACTGAGTGAACTGCAGTACCTTTCACCTAAGCCCAAGCCAAGAATTGCAATAACAGCTCTTCCAACCAAACTCCCTCCTCTTCAGGCAGCTGCAAAACAAATTTATCAAAATCATGTAATCCACTACCATACCCCTTCCTGGCAGATTCTGCCCAAGACTGCTGCACCAACCTTGTGGTTACTTCAGCCCAACATGACACATATCATCTGGTTACACTCCAAGTTCACCTGTTGCCTCTGGAGCTAACTGCCAAAACCTGGAAAACTGAATGAGAGACAAAATGTCAGCAGTCCCATTCCCAGCACATACTACATGCAAACCAGTGAAAAAAAAATTAATCAGAAAACTCTGCTAAACAAACTTATGTAATACTAACAATAGTAATTCAGACTTTGCTGTCATAACCTGTAAAACACACACCACTGCAATATTGTCCCATTGAAAAAATAACACAAAAAGAAATTTACAGCTGAACAACACAGCTTATTCAATGGTGATCAAACACTTAAACTAGACAAGTGTTTAAATACAAAGCCATTTCATTTGCTAGAAGAACAAGAATGATGAGCGCTTTTGGCTGTATTAGCCTTCATCAGATTATAATAAAGCAATCATCTGAACAGTTTAAAAAAACAAGTAGCAGCCAATCACATTCATTGTTTAAAATAAATAAACCAATAAAAAACATTTGCTACTACCTAAAACATTCATTATTACATAATACAATGATGGATCACTTAAAAATCAATAAACCAGTACTTGAAAAGGGGTAGTTAAAGCATTAGTCACAACACTTTCACTTATCAAAGTATAAATATATAAAGCATAAGCGAAAATCAATCAGAAGTATTTGGTCCCCATATATGTTTCTACTTAGAAAACAGTTTGTCCCTTTGGTGATGGAGCCATAAAGATGAAACTCAAAGGCTTCCACATCAAGACATCAAGTCAGAAATCCATTAAATATGTTGTCAAGTCACAAAGACCTTAGGGCCAATCATTAACATTAAATAAGATCACTAAACCAATGACTGGTAAGAGGTGGAGTTAAGATAAACAGAGTAAAAAACACCCCCCCATTATCGAGGCTTGTATACACTATCAGCTGGCAATGACAACCCCCAAGGTCGACGAGATTTAGTTTGATCCATCTTATAAAAATGTGAATTCCATACAACTGATAACTTCTGGTGATTTACAATTCATCTCTCTGGTAACAAAACCATAGAAACATAATCCAAAACTGTCAATAAAGAGAACATGGAATTAAAAAATCACGTAAAGTGACAACATATCTGTTCAACCTATCACTAAGGTTTAAGGAAATAAGCATTACCGAAAGAACTCATGGTAGGTCTCCCTGTTAAAGGCATAGGCCAATCGCTACTATCTTATGCTAATCCAATCATACTATTACCTAGAAAAATCTTAACCAATCCAAGCCAAATAAATAGCTTCCATGCCTAAGCATGAAACTAAAGCTCTATGACGAGCAGTCCTGAAGTCATAATAAAATCAGCACTCCTATCACATACAAAAAGAAAATCAAATAATAAAACAAAAGACATCTTTAGCTTATATCATATATAGAAATGAGCTGAGTGACCATAAGGCAAAATTCAGTATTACCAAAAAGCCTTGCTCACTGCTTATAAAACCTACATGGCCATCTAGTATCAAGATGTAAATTGAATAAGTACAATGTGACACCATATCCATACAACCTATTGCTAGACTTTAAGGAAAGAAGCATTGTACAAAGAACTCACTATAGGTCTCCCTACTGGAGGCATCAGCAAACTACTGTTATCACATGCTAAGCCAATCATACAGTTACCTAAGGAATCCTAGCCAGTCTGTGTCAGTATACTGCAGTATTTTTTACTGTTTTAACTTTGTGTACCACTTTAAGAAAATTAGGTGTAAGCAGCTAATAATTGGTCTGATTGTCCCGCTGTTGTCTGAATGTTTTTTGAATGAGCTTTTATAAATGGGTGTTGTACCTATAGTTTTTTTTTACTTCTGATGAAGTTTGCATATCTAGCAAATGAAAAGCGCTTCAAGTTGTTTTAATAAATCATTGGTGTTTACTCTACTGCTGCCGTGACCGTTTTTCTTGGTTTTCATTAGTTAGTTTTGCTGTTGAGTTTCTCAGTTTGTTATGGCATCTGGATTGGTGGCAAGTCAGAGTCTTTTTACACCAGGTGCGGTACCATTACTATCCGGAGCTGACAGTAGTAACATCGTAGGACTTTACAACTCGAAAACTCTCCTGTTAACAATAATTTGTTAACATCTCTACTCAGTAAAATTGAGTCCATTTTTACCAGATTGGACCAACTCGACAAAAATCAGCAGACAATCAGGGAGTCGATTCCATCATCTTTTATTGCCAGCTGTTCTTCATTGTCCCCGGTGAGTAGTGGCAGCCTCGGGACTTATCCGGCAACGAATTTGGTTCAGTCGTCCTATAGCAATTTATCACAGCAAGGCTTGCAGGAAGCTGTTGCCGAAAAAGGCACAACGGATGGGGCACCACCAGCTCATGGAACTAGTACAGAGCTGGCAAGGTTGACCTCGGCCTCGTCGATTAATCAGCTACTGCCAGACAACAACCGGGTTATGGGGAATCTACAAGCGAATCCACAAGTAGTTACTCCAGTTGGCGGACATGTGAATACTATCAATACTATCAATATTCCTAACATTTCAGGAGGGGCACTATTGCTGTCAGCATGGATTTCGGACAACTTTTCTTTTTCTCGGTTAACATCACCTAGGGAGGGTGATCACCAGACAACTGAAGGTAAGTTTTCAGATTCACCAGATATTGTTACTAAGTTAAAAACATTTGACAACCATCTTATTAAACGAAAAAAATTACAACTGGAAATTTCCTATTTCCGTGAATGAGTAAACTCAAAGCTAATAAAGTAAAAAAATTGTAACGTGATTGTAGGGCATACAATCAGGGTGAAGCTTACACAGCCCCCTCCTTAGCACAAGTCTGGCAGGCAGGCCATTCTTCTTATCTTCATCAGGCTAAGGACGCCAATAATCCCATTAATGTCCAGCCTAATTGGAATAACAATGATGAAGGTGCACAATGTGTTAATACTTCTATGGACACAGTAAATATTCCTGGCAATAATATTATTGCCACTGACAGTTGTTTTGGTTTCACAGAAGTTCGGAGGAGTGAGAGACTACAGAATGGTTCCCGTGTTTATTATGATAACAATAAACACCAGGGTAATTTTAACCAAAATCAGAATTTTTGGCAAGCCAACAATACAGGGGTGAGGCCGAAACAACAGAAAAGTCTCTAACAGAACAAAGTGAAACCGAAATTCAACAAACATAAGACTTAACTGTTTCAGAGTGTCCTATTGATGAAGCATCTTTTTTTCTGATGCTTTTCTTCCAGTATATTATGTATCTCATGTGCCAGTGTTAACTATTTGTCATGCACATTTGCAGCCTCTGTCTACCTTAGTTGGTCCAACTATTATTACTAACAAAGAGGGCGACTTTAAGGTTTATAATTTTTCTTCTACTGGTTTTTCTTCGGACATTGTTGATTTCCTAACAAAGGGGTACACTTACGTACCTTTGCAGTATTTAGACTTGGTTAAGTCAATTATTGACATTAAGTCTTTTACTAGGAAGTTGAATTTTCACTTGTTTGGTAATGTTTTGGATGCATCGGGTGTGAACACTTTTCATGTCTCTAGTACATTTAATCCACCATTACATCCAGTCTTACAAGTTTTCGAACAACTTTGTGAACTTGACTTCAGGCAGGTTGCTAAGGGTAGTTTTAAATGTAACTGCTCTTTCAATACAGTCAGTGAGGAACGTGAATATCTTCAGTATATTCAATCCCAGGACATCCGTATTTGCAAACCCGACAAAGGTGGAGGTTTGGTGGTGTTTGACAATCTCGATTACATTGAACGCATGACAAGATTATTATCTTGTAACGCTTACCAATTGAGTTCTCGCTTGGAAGTCAATAAGGCTTATAGCCAAATTAAGATCTGTGTCAATGACATGTACATAGAGGGCAGAATTGAACATGACATGTTCAATTATATGACAACATCTTATCCCAGATATCCATACCTCTTTGGTATTCCTAAAATACACAAGGATCCACTCAATCCTCCCATGAGACCCTTAGTTGATAGTCAATGATCACCCCCTTACTCTTGTGCCAAGGTCATTGATGCTATTCTGCAGAAATATTTAGCCTTTGAGGACCAAATTTGTAAAGCCTCATGGTCCTTTCTGGCAAAAATTAACAGCTTACAGTATAACGAGAATTATAATTTTCTCACTATTGATGTCAAAGACCTGTATACTTGTATCCCTCATGATATTAGCATTGAATGGGTAGGCCTCATGTTGAACAAACATGGTGCCTCAAGCACTGAGATATCATTGATGACTGAATTATTGGACTTAGTACTATCAAATAATTTTTTTTATGTTCAATAAATACTTTTACCTTCAAAAAGTTGGTATAGCTATGGGTTCTCCATGTGGTGCCAGTGTAGCTAATTTGGTCATGGCTTACTGGGAATCGAAGTTTGTGTTTAGGAATAACAATGTCCAAAATGTTCTAGTGTTTTGCACTAGATATCTTGATGATATTTTCATCTTGTTAGTAGGCTTGCCAATCAAACTGATTCTCCGTAGTCCGAAAAAAAAACTCAACCGGTATTCTGTTTCAAAAGGAAACAGACTATCTTGTTAGAAGGAGGCTACAATGCCAGTAGACATGTCTTGGAATCATTTAATCAATCTACACAATTTTTGGAATTTACATCCACATTTGACACAGAGGCCATAGCGTATTTGGATATTTGGTTGAGTAAGAATAGAACACTAGGTTGTTACACGGCCAAAATACACAGGAAAAGTACATACTCTAATTCTTTCCTCCACTTTTCTAGTTGTCACCCGTTTCATCAGAAATGTTCTGTCATCAAGGGTCAACTAGTTAGGGCTTCCCGTATAATCAGCCAGGAGGTTGATTTTGTTGAGGAATCTAAGTTCCTGAAAAGTTTATTCTTACATCGAGGCTACCCCGAAAACCTACTAGATTCTTTGATTGAAGAAGTTAGTTTAAAAAGGCTAAATCAGTTTTACAAACCCATTTTGCCTACGAGTTCTTCGGTCCTCGATAACACTGGTTTTTCAGAGGCGTTGGCTATTTTTAACGCCCATGAGTCAACAAGTCAATGTAATCAAAATTTCCAACTTTGTTTTATTACTACATTTAATGCACAAATCCATCTCTGCACTAAAATTTTATTGAAAAATTGGGAACTCTTTAGGACTAACCAAATGTTATTCAACAAACTGGATAGTTCACCTAAAATGATTTTCAGGCATGGTAGGAACCAGAAGAATTTGTTGGAAAAGCAGTACTACAGAGTCCCAAGATTAGTAGGTTTGTATAAATGTGAGAACTGTAATTTTTGTAAATATGTGGAGGTGGCAAATTTGTTTGTTATCAATGGGCAGCAGTTTAAACTTAAATATAGGTTTAATTGTAACTCAAAACTAGTAGTTTATTTGGCCAAATGCGTATGTTGTCCTGCCTTTTATATAGGCAAGACAGAGCGTAGACTCCTTGATAGAATGTATGAACATCTTTATGCCATAGGTCGTAATAAAATGGACAATGTCTTGGCCAAACACATTCATTTAAATATTGACCACAAATTTAAATTCATGGTCATAGACCAAGTGTTTCAAGATATTAGAGGGGGTCCTACACCCCTTAAATTGGAAGAGCTTGAGCTTTCCTGGCAAATCAAACTCAGTGCATATAATGTTCTAGGTCTCAATGAGACTTGCTCTATTAGTAGCATTCATAAATTGAGGAGCTTGCAAAGTTGATGTCTCATATTGGTTTAATGCTTGAAGTCTGATTTAGTTCACAGTGTCTAAAGTTAATTTTCAACCTTTAAGGCATTAGTTAATATGCCTATGTTGTTTATATGTAACACTAAATTTTAATGTTCATTTCCATTGTTATTTTGATTTTTATGCTCATTGAGTTTTATATAATAGGCTTGACATTTCCTAGTTGACACATTGAGAATGTATGTTTAAGTCTGTGTCAGTATACTGCAGTATTTTTTACTGTTTTAGCTTTGTGTACCACTTTAAGAAAATTAGGTGTAGGCAGGTAATAATTGGTCTGATTGTCCCGCTGTTTTTTGAATGTTTTTTTGAATGAGCTTTTATAAACGGGTGTTGTACCTATAGTTTTTTTTACTTCTGATGAAGTTTGCATATCTAGCAAACGAAAAGCACTTCAGGTAGTTTTAATAAATCGTTGATGTTTACTCTACTGCTGCCGTGACCGTTTTTCTTGGTTTTCATTAGTTCATTTTGCTGTTGAATCACCCAATAATGTTTTCTTTTAACCCCATTAAACAAGAAGGCTATGGATCGACAAAATATATGGCCTGGGTGAACAGACGGACATGCCAAATTCTGAAGCCCTAAAAGCTCCACTACATCCTTAATCCACACTTTGTCCTTGGACGTCACCCATCCTCTTTGTTCCTTCAGATGTGTTATCTTTTCAACCAGTAGACAAAACAAACCACATTTCACATCCACTATAAAACCCAAGAAATCCAGTGCTTTGGCTCGGCCTTCCAACTTCTGCATAGCCAATGGGACATCCAGTTCTTCACACATCCCCAGAAACTCTCGCATGCCTTCCAACGCTCCCACAAACCCTTCACTTACTAATAGGAAACCATCTATGTAATATACCACCCTCTGAGTCCCCACCCACTACTGCCAAATTCAATGGAGTGCAGTGTTAAACTTATCAAAAGTGAAACAGGTTACCAAGCATCCCATCAGCATAGCCTTGTCAAAATAAAACTTGTTTACAACCACCATGGCTAACAATGGGCACTCTTGCTCCCACACCAGCAGTAATTGAAACTCAGATTCTGTATCCATCTTTACCAACCATGGATCCTTAAACCCCCCAGATAACCGACACCGCATTATCCAAACATGCATAACTCACCTTGGCATCCTCTACAGAAATAAAATCATTAATGTAGTTCCCTTCAGAATAAGACAAATGGTGAATCAAATGAAATTCACAAGCCATCTTCTTAGGAATAAAGCCTAATGGAGAGACCTTAAAACTGCCAGAAGGGGAGGTGGCTGTCAAAAGAGCCAAAAATCCTACCTGCCCACCTTTGCTTCTCCACCAAACCTTCCAAAATATCTTCCTTCTGCCGCACTGAATGCAAATTCTTACAGACTATTCCATTCCCTCCACCCCTTGATTCAACAGAAAATTCCAGAGAAAACCCATTAGTGAACTCCTCTATAACTGCCAAATCAGGAAATTGCTTCAGCATATGCCATAATTACTGCAACTTAATAGGAGGATGTGTCCCCTGGTTTTCCTCTCTACCCATGAACCCCCATAACACAGACTTTGAAATCCCTGAAATAAAGAAGGTAACTCACCCAAGTTGATCAAAGGCAAACTTGGATTTTCCACATTGCCTTCTAGCCAGCCATACTGCACAGCTGGAAGTATTCCTGTATACTTCAAACAAGTGTGTGAGAACCTGCATACCCATGGGCAATGCCCTACATTAAAGGCCCCAACATATTTCTGCCTCTTCCCCTCCTATCCTACCCCCTTTTCTAATAGCTCCAAAGCTATCTATCATAGTGGCTAGCCATATGTCAGGGTGTCTAACCTCCCAAAGCAGTGACTAATCCACAGCCTTCCACTTCCAAAACCTCTGATCATACCATAACCAAGTGTTTCCCACCCATAGATATTGAGCCTCATGGATTGTGAAAAAAATAAGCCAAGAGTGATAAAGCCAAGGCATTATCTTCTCCACCCAACCTGCCATGTAGTACACAATAACACCCAATTTTCCCATGGTCTTGGTCACAGCCTACCTACTGTCCTCCACCCGAAGGCTGCTAAAGCTGCCAAAAGATCTTTATTATTTGCAGGCTGATTCCAACAAGTGTTGAACCCTGTCTGTATCAATTAACTCAAAGACATTGACATACTCCCCTTTCCAGATCTTTTCTTTAACTGAGGACAGTATGTGAGGGTTCAGAAAGACTGCTTGTCTCCCTTGCCCCAGGTCCTGTGTAGCTAACCAGTCACCCATATCTCAAAGTATGACCCAAACTCATGTAGTTGTGACTCAATCCCACCTACAGATGACACCAAACTCCGCATAGACAACCCAACACAAACCTCCCATGTGTATGTCTCACCTTGAACCTGGCCCCCTTCACTAAACCTCTGCTGATTCTGGAGCTTGCAGCTTCACCAGACTCCTGCCTTGAGTCATCCTCACATATCCCAGAACTATTCACAAACTGCATCACGTCTGAAATACCTACATAGACTCCCAACAACAACATGTCATTACCTGCAGCCACATTACGCACCACTCCAATGGCTAGAAGATCCACTGTGACAGCATTACTCGACTGCCATGCCGGCTTCCTTTAGGCTACCAATCTGCCCTTTGCTACCTGCCTTCGCTTCTTCTGAATGGACTCATCAGGTTCTTCAGCTATTGGAACCTTACTGTTAGGCACTTCATGGAACAGCTCCTCCACCTGTGAAATGGTGGCTGCCCATCTCTGCCACAAACTCTGCACATCAGCCATCTGGTCATGGATGTAAGCCTGCAATACAGCAAGATCACATCTAAATCTGATCCCTTTCCCAGCTACACTCACATAAATCCTCAAAGCCTCACCCCACACCTACCTCACTTCATTCCAACTTCCCCTTATTGAATTAACCCTTCTTTGCCCACATCTCTACCTACTCCTTCCCCTTCCTTCCTTCCCTCCCCTTCATCCTAGCCTTAACATCTTCCTTCCCCCACTCCACCATCCTCCTTCTACAAACCATAACCCGCTCCTTATCATATCATATCATATCAACTCTGCATAACCCCTAAAACACTGTAGATGTCTCTGGACTAATTGGTTTGTTCCCAAACCTCATTTGTCCTGCTCCCCTATAAGAAAACACACCACACAAAAATGGCATTTGATGACCTTTTATTAGACATCTATTCACATAATTTTATTTAATCATTTCAATTTATTAATCACAACATGAACATCCTTCTAACAATTCATAAGGGCAGCATATTCCTGCCCAAATATGCATCATCATCACCAGTGCTTACTTTCAAAGCAGAGTCATACCACTCGCTTTCATCCCCCAAACTCATTGCATAAAACTCCCAACATCCTCTACAGAAATAAAATCATTAATGTAGTTTCCTTCAGAATAAGACAAATAGTGAATCAAATGAAATTCACGAGCCATCTTCTTAGGAACCAAGCCTAATGGAGAGACCTTAAAACTGCTAGAAAAAGGGGGGCTGTCAAAAGAGCTGAGTAATCTACCTGCCCACCTTTCCTTCTCCACCAAACCTTCCAAAATATGTTCCTTCCGCCGCACTGAATACAAATTCTTAGACTATTCCATTCCCTCCAGCCCTTGATTCATCAGAAAATCCCAGAGAAAACCCATTAGTGAACTCCTCCACAACTACCAAATCAGGAAATTGTTTCAGCATATGCCACAATACCTACACCCTAATGGGAGAATGTGTCCTCTGGTTTTCCCCTTGTCCTGTGAAAGGACACCCCCCTCTCTGCCCAGGAAAATCCCCCCCTAGCTTGCAGACTTTGAAATCCTTGAAACAAAGAAGGTAATCCACCCAAGTTGATCAAAGGCAAACATGGATTTTCCACATTGTCTTCCATCCAGCCACACTGCACAGCTGGATGTATTCCTGCATACTTCAAACAAGTGCGTGCGAACCTGCATGCTACCCATGAGCAATGCCCCACATTAAAGGCCCCAACATATCCCTGCCTCTTCCCCTCTCATCCTACCCCCTCCGCTAACATCTCCAAAGCTATCTATCATAGTGGCTAGCCATATGTCAGGGTGTCTAACCACCCAAAGCAGTGACTGATCCACAGCCTTCCACTTCCGAAACCTCTGATCATACAATAACTAAGTGTTTCTCACTCATAGATGTTGAGCCTCTTGAATTGTGAAAAAATAAGCCGAGTGATAAAGACAAGGTGTTAACTTTCTCCAACCAAACTGCCATGTAGTACACAATAACACTCGATTTTCGTGTGTTCTTAGTCACAGCCTACCTACTGTTCTCCACCCCAAGGCTACTAAAGCTGCCAAAAGATTTTTATTTGCAGTCTGATTCCAACAAGTGCTGAACACCTTCTACATCAATTAACTCAAAGATATTGACATACTCCCCCTTCCAGATCTTTTCTTTAACTGATGACAGTATGTGAGGCAGTCAGAAAGACTGTCCCACTCCCTTATGCCAGGTCCCGTGTAGCTAACCAATCACCTGGCCGAATCTCAAAGTCTGACTCAAACTTATGTAGTTGTGACTCAATCCGACCTACAGATGATGACAAACTCCCCCACAGACAAACCAACACTAACCTCCCCAGTGAATTTCTCACTTTGAACCTGCCCTCTTCACTAAGACTCTGGTGATTCTGGAGCCTGCAGCTTCACCACACTCCTGCTGTGATTCATCCCCACCTATCCCTGAACTATTCCCAAACAGCACTAAGTCTGACATACCTACACGAACTCCCAGCAACACGACATTACCTTCAGCCACATCATTTACTACTCCAATGGCTGGAACATCCATTGTGATAGCATTACTTGACTGTCATGTCGGCTTCCCTTGGACCACCAGTCTGCTCTTCACCACCTGTCTTCTCCTCTTCTGAATGGATTCATCAGGTTCTTCAGCCACTGGAGCCTCAGTGTTAGGCACTTGTCGGAACAGCTCTTACACCTGCGAAATGATGGCTGCCCATCTCTGCCACAAACACTGCACATCAGCCATCTGACACCAAAGTACCCACTGGCCATCATGGATGTAAGCCTGCAATACAGCAAGATCACAGCTAAATCTGATCCCTTACCCAGGTACACTCACATAAAACCTCTAAGCCCCACCCCACACCTACCTCACTTCCACCCAGCTTCCCCTTATTGAATTAACCTTTCTTTGCACTCACAGCTATACCTTAACTCCTGCCCCTTCCTTCTCCTTCATTCCAGCCTTAACATCTTCCCCCACCCCCATTTCCCTTCTACCAATGCAAAATCCCTTCTTATTAACTCTGCATAACCCTTAAAACACTGAAGATATGCCTGGACAAATCGGTTTGTCCCCAAGCCTCATATATACAGAAAAAGAAATGATAGCTGTCATAGTTGCCCTGAAAGCATTTATCACTACTTTAAAGAAATGGTTTTGTCATGTGAAGAAAGATAGTACAACAATGAAGTAGTAAATAAACAAGGAAGAACATATTCAGATTTGCTTTGCAGGCTAGCCATACAAGCCTAGGAGGTCATCTTGAAATTGAGTGTGACACTCTCTACAACCTGCTTCCCCTCCCAGTAAAATGTGTTACATGACAGAGGCAACACTATGGTATTAAGGAATTAATTCCTGACAATGACCCATGAACCCCTTCATTCTCCCATTATCTCTCATACAACCAAGCTTTCATCTTGACCTTTTGTTCACTACGTTTTCCGAGTTTTCAGTTTTTAGCTGAGTACTATCTTCTGTGATTTACTCCTGTTGACTGATTCCATATCTAATTTTTTTGTGCCTGTATAACAGATGCTTCCTGTTATGTTTGCTGTATTAATACTTGTTTTTTTTTTTTTCTTTTTCTCAAGTCTAACTTTTCTCTCAGATATTTTCTTATATTTCTTAGTTTCTTAGTTTGTCGTCCTTCTGTTAGCCAGGTTCAGTTTCTTTTAAGCAAATGCTATTGGACATCTCAGTTCTACACAATGACACAAGGCTTCTTGTTGTTAAAGCAGGCCTGATTCCTATCTTGGAAGATCTGCCATCACTTTTACTTTCAACTATGTTGCCAAAACAAAAAGGTTTCAGACATCCGTCAACAAGATTTTCTTATTTCTGGTTAACTGTCAAAGGAAGAAGTAACAGTAGCTGATATGTGCAAAGGTTAATTGTCTGTGACAGTAGAAAGCAGAGTTAATGTCTAATCTGTACTTTTGTTTATAAAATAGTCCTGCTTGGACAGTGTCATCCCATTAACAACTGAGTTGCATTCCAAGACATTTACTGAAACTCTTCATTCTTTGTCATCTTCAAGCTGGGCATTTGCAGTTTCTACATCTAAGAACACACTTCTAGACCTTTTTCCATTTATGACCCAGGGCATGGAATTAACAAACATTCTAAATAGTTTAGAAATGTCTCCACCATTGTTACTTTTACCACACTCCTTAAAGCTTGGCATTGTTGGGAAACCAAATGCACAACAACCCTGACATAATTTGTAATGTGACTTTCAGAAGCTACTTTACATTCATGTTTGTTACTTTATCAGATTTTTCTGTGTTGTGTTTGTCATCCTTAGCTGGATGAGGAACCTGAGTTTGATTGCACCTATTAGGAATGTAATTGAATGTGTGCACTCTGTTTTTATTACTTTGCAATATTTCTAAATAGTGCTCATTTAATTATGTCTGTGTTTTATTTAGAGAAACAAAGTCATGGCTATAAGAGGAGACCTCTGATCTAGTCATCTCATCCATATAAAATCAATTAAAATAAGTCAATAAGTATCACATTTGATAAATACTCATAGCACTCCCAAGTCAGCAGCAAAATACAAACATGATAACAACTACCTTTAGCAAGCAGGGTATAAGATTAACTATTAAGATTTATATCCTTTACATAAAAGCTTCACTACATCTCAAAACATATGATGACTCCATATTAATTTTGATTTTTATGTACTATTTTTTCCTGATACTAACAGTATCTTTATCAAGCAATATTACGAAGGTGAAACAAACAGAGGAAACTTACTTGAGGATTAAAACCAGTGCAGTAGTCAAGTGTTGCTGTCATTTATTCTGTGTGTTATGTAAACATATGCATAGTGTTATACACTGATGAAATGACTGGTCCTGGTATCCTGCCATGATTCAAAGCATCTCCAACAGCATTAACAAATAAGGAAATATGTAATAGTTCTGAGAAAAGCATAAAAGGCCTTGAGCACCATCTTCCAAGAGAAACATCTCCAGAAAAGGTAAAGTAGTTTATCTGGCAGTTGCCTAGAGGAGTCTACAGAGAAATGTATCAACATAAAAGTGTTCTATTATGTAGTAGTGAGAGAAAAAGGCACCACAGAGTCACCAAGTGTTTTGCCCTTCGAGAGACAGTAAAAATGAAGGGCCAGCACTTAAAACAATGAATGTGAATCATGAGTTCATCAGTCTGTAACAGTGCTAACACAAAGAATTTAAGAAACAAAAACTTAAACCAAGAATCAGAAAATCTGTCAGAGCTCCCTTATTCCAATCTGCAAAGAAAGGAAGGAAATTCATTGCAGTTCCTAGATGCAGCTAAGTATGCAGGACTACATCCCAGTCTTTTTGCAAACAAGTTTAAATAACACTCTCAGTTTCATTTTCTGAAGCAATCTTTCATGCATCAGAAATAAATAAATAAACATGTACATGCATACATACATGCATACATAAATAAGTACCCTATCTGGCCTACAGACGTGAGGTAGGTGGTTCACAGGGGAAGTGCTTTTCAGATGTTACCCACTGCTGAGTGGATCATCTGTATACTTTGCTTCATTCTGCTCTGATATACACTCACTATACGATATTTTACTGACACATAAGAAGACAGAAGACATGCTGCTGTGTCTCAACTGTGTGCAGTTAATGTTCTGGATGCAGTATGCATCAGCATGTGTCATTGCATTACATTTCATTACATTAAATTAGCTTGGTCACAGAAGGAAAAAATATGCCTATGTTGAGTGCACTTTTAAGTGCCCTAATAATGTACCTCCTCTTCTCTCTACCTTTCTCTTTACTCTTTTCCACCGCTCTCATAACCTCTCAAATTGTCCTGTGGCTTCCTTTTCTACCACACATTCCAGTAATCCACTTTATAGGTCCAGAACCTGTTCTCTGTGGAAGAATTTTTAGGTATCCAGGAAATAATTGGTCTTTACAACATGATGCCTGTGTTCCCATTCTTTCTGTTTCCTTCCTACATACATACATACATACATATCCATGTACACTATTTTTGTAGTATCTGCCTGATGTGTGTGTGTGTGTGTGTGTGTGTGTGTGTGTGTGTGTGTGTGTGTGTGTATGGTGTGCATTTGTTTCTTTGTGTGTATATCCATGTGTGTGTGTGTGTGCGTGTGTGGTGTGCATTAGTTTCTTTGTGTCTACATCCGTGTGTGTGTGCGTGTGTGTGTGCATGTGTGTGTGTGTGTGTGTGTGTGTGTGTGTGTGT